>NC_133321.1:17536759-17559883 GCF_012295235.1 Primulina huaijiensis
ATATATGTTACATTAATAAAAATAAAAATTCTCCATAATAGAACAAAAATAGGAAAAAAATATACAGGTTATATGATTAAAAATACAAATTTAGAGTTAACACTAGTTACTCTTCGCACGCGATGCGTGTGTATACAGTTTTTTTCATCATTATTGATGGACTAAAGTGAAATTTGACAAATTATGGAGAGACTAAATTGATAATTGAATTGTTGGAATAAAAAAATAAAAATAAAAGTGTGTGTTGAAATTTAAAAAGAAAACAAAAAATAAAAGTGTAATATTAGTATCATATAACGGTAAAGTTGAAAGAAAAAATTGATATCTTTTTTAGGTTGTTACTATCATATACTCAAATTTAATAAAATAGTATAGAGTATTAAAATAGAAAAATGAAAAGTATAAAACAAAAATATAATTTTTCAGAGAAAAAGAAATATTTGACCTATAAATGTAATTTGGTACTTGTACGCAAAAGAGTGATATATGTCGTGCGACCCCAGGCGGGTCAAAACCCTCTCAAAACCCCAATTCCGATTCAACCATGAATGGCAGCAATCCCTCTGCTACACCCAATTTCGACAAGCTCCTCATCCAATCCCTGATGGGCCGCCTTCATACTCGTGCTCCTCCCTTCCACGCGCCGCTTTTCTCAGCTGATAAATCCCTCGAAGACCTCTTCTCCGACATGCTTCTCAACGTTTCGGACTTTGAATCAGAATCCGATAATACCGATAATCCATCCTCTTCCTCGAAAACCCAGCTCGCGAAAGAGGAAGCTAAGCTCGAGAAGGAAATCATTCGCACCATTCTTAGCGGTGAGATTGAAAAGTTGAATCCCAATTCTGGTCAGGCTGTGGCGATTGGTGGACATCATATTTGCGTGGGTTTCCATGAGGAAACTGGGTCTGATTACAGAGTTTGGGAGTGGCACGGGCATATTATGTTGTTTGATGAGGAGAATGGGTACACGCCTGAGTATATTTACGGTAATTACTTTGAAAAGGTTGTTGCAGGGAAGATGAAAGTGAAGAAGAAGAATAAGGTAAGTGATGATGTCGATAAGAACAACGAAAAGGAGTTGGAGGAGAAGGTGGGTAATATGGGATTGAAGGAGCTGATTGACTCTGTAGAATTGGGCTCTAGTCGGATTCTGCATCGAAATTTGAATGCCAGCTCCGGATCACCAAGGTTTGTATGTGCATGCTAGTTTAAGATACCTCTTGTTTTTGTGTATTTGAATGTTGAAATTCAGATTGCTTCAAGTTTATTGGATGCTGTGGAACGGTTTGCGGAATTGTTATTATATTATTATTTACAAGCTGCTGTGCACACTTTATTTTTAACAAGTTGCTATGCAAACACCAAAAAATTCATGACAGCCTATACATATCTTTGTTACCCTTCAATTTCAGTAATTCTTACATTTAGTTTTTGACACCAAGAAAATAGTGACACCATTATGACTTTAGTAGTTTTCCCATGAATTCTGAGTTCCGTGATAGTTGTTTTTCTTTGTCCTAGTGAATTTAAGAACAACCTTGAGCCTTCACTATTTTTTTGAGAACACTAAATTTGGTGGTACAAATTTATACGCCAACATTCGCATTTGTATGTTCCACTTGCTAAGTGCGTAATTAAAAAACTGGTGAGTTGGTAAAGTCTTTATATTCAATGTCTCTTTTTTTGTTCAATTTGTCTTCTCTGGCAGCTGTTTTAAAATTTTCAGGGACTTACTCTTGTTGGTCTTCAAGGATCATGTTGTTTTGTGTATTTGATGTGTAGTCATATGATTTATGCTGTTAAAATGGAGCTTGATAAAATTTTAAGTTATCCCTTCACATAAGTTAATGCTTAGATGCTATGAGAGAAGCATGTGTACTTTTCACAGGAAACTGTGATTAGAAAACAATGAGGTCCAAGTTCTATATATGTTACGATATGAAGGACGTATGGTTTCTTTTTGAATTTATAAACCTTGACTTGGAATTAGGATCAACTTGCTAGTTTTCCTTTTGCCACAGAACACTGGCAAGAGGAGAGAATGAAAGGAGTAAAACAGTAGTAGAATAGACATTCTTTCCCCATTATTTAGGACATTCAAGAGAATGAAAGGAGTAAAACAGTAGTAGAATAGACATTCTTTCCCCATTATTTAGGACCTTCAAAATATCAAAGGTCAAGAATAATGATAAACTGTTTCAAAACATTTTTGCTAACTTGAGTCCGATAGTCATTCTAAATAAAAGCATGCTATGCATGTGTTGATATTAGTTTCATTGCAAGTCCCTTTGAATGTTTCTTGATATTGGTATGCCTATTCTTTTTTATATAATTTGTTTGCCATTAATGATAGCAAAAATCTATATTAGTATCCATGCGTACATTGTACTTTAATATTACCTGTGTTGGGGATGCTTCTTCAAACGATTTACTTCTCGATTTTAATTTGTAAGAAGGCGAAAAAATTCGCAAAACAAAACCAGAAAAAAGAAAGAAGATAGAACTTGACACTTTTCCAAAATCGTACTACTGTGTTAAATATCATATATAACGTGATGTAAACTCCAATTTCAAGTTATGTACTAGGCATCACACAACTAGGACCATTGAAGGCTGTATTTTTCATTTTTTTGGACAGGTTCTAGCTGGAAGGTCTCACATAAGCTCAAGGATCTGTTTCGGGATAACAATGAAGGCACAACTCATTTCCTTTGGTACCAATTTGGTCACGCTGATGAAAATTGAATGCTTTATCTTCATTGAATTATTCTGCCCAATATGCAAAGACCTTGGTCTGTTACCCTTGTCTTTTTTCCTCCCTTGGTCACTGTATAAAAAAGATGATCATACTTCTACCTTTTCTGAATTTATTTTAAATGTGGCCTGTTTCTCTGCATTGGTTCAGCTAGTACATGCTTGAAATGTTTGTTAAACATGAAATGCTTACTGCAAATCTTGTTTCATTCAAACCTTATTTCTAAATTCATGCTCGATCTTCTATAATAGGATTGTAAGATGGAATATATCAAACTTGATTCAAACAAAGTGTGGAAATTAAATTATTAAATTGAAAATGTGCCGTTAGCATAGTTGAAATTTTAGAAAGTGGTTTTTGGGTAGTCCAAAGTACAATTTGTAATTCTATATTAAGCACAAAAACTCTTGTGAGACGGTCTCACGGACCAATTTCGTTGGTCGAATCTCTTATTTGGGTCATCCAAGAAAAAATATTATTTTTTATGCTAAGAGTATTACTTTTTATTGTGAATATCTATAGGGTTGATCCGTCTCATATATAAAGATTCGTAAGACTGTCTCACAAGAGACTTACTCGTTATTAAGTTTTAAATTGCATAAATAATCTTTTTTTAAAACAAATTAAAAGGAGCTTCGTGTGTAATAAAACCACTCAAGTGAACAAAAATTGAGAGCAAGCAAGGCATAGATAGTTCCTCCTCATACTAAATCTTCAAAGAATGTGTGATATTAAAAGTACAACAAATGTAATATTTTATATAATTACTTTGGAGATATTCCCCCGAAAATACTCATAATCTGAAATTAGTTTTTTTTTTCCAGTTTTTCTCAGAATCAATAGATTTTATAAATAATGATTAATGTTGTAATAATAAAAAGAGCTAGGAAGCTAGAGTCTAGACAGTGAGATAGGTTAAAAATGTAATTTCCTAAAGAAAAATTATAAAATTAAATAATTTTTAGATTGGATAAATATTTACGTACAGAAGTTGACGACAGTGTTGAAGAAGCCTTCTTGTATTGGGTATGCTGTGCAATGGAACCCGGCGATTCCTAGGATTTTGACGGCGATCTTCTCATGATTCCCGATTTAAATCCAGATCTTGTTGGAGTTTTTGCAGCAAGAAATCCCAAAGAATTTGGTCGGTTGTTTGGTTCTTTTGTGGAAGATTAAATCCAAAAAAGAAATAGGGGAATTGGGAAGTCGAAGAGCATCGAACAATGCATTCGGTGCCTTGTAGAGATTTGATTCTTCCCACGCGCTCTCACTTGACGTCCTTCTATGGAGGCTCGTTTTCTCATCGTCTGAAACATCTTGAAAAAGGTGATCGGCGTGGTAATATTAGTAGTTAACCTTCTGCGAACATTTTATTTGTTTGGAGATCGTTTACTTCTTTTACTTCGAGGGCTTTTTGCTACCTTCTTCTTATCTGTTTACCCGATTTTCGTATCGGATATTGTACTGATAAATCTTGGTTGTGAGATAACTCTGATTGGAATTCAACTTCCGGATCTTCTCCTTCTCTGTTAATTGGATCTCGTTTAAATACGGCGGTTGAGCTGTAGAGGTGAAGCATTATCCCAGAATATCCAGGTAGAAGAAATAAGGTACTTTCTTGGCATATTTACAGAGATATATTATTTTTTTGTTTATTTCTTCAAGATCATATTTCGTGGTGAAATTATTCTCTTAAAGAAGGGAATAAGATAAGTTGACCAAGGGCTTACGTTAGGTTATTAAATGAATGTGTGGGTTTTCTTAATGGAAATATATGTATTTCTGGTACTGCCAAATGGTGTATTATGTTTCAATTCCACCTTTTGTGTAAATTTTGAATCAATGATTTTTACCCAGCTGAAGGTCAAAAGGAATTATTGTGCTTGATTTTGGATGTGATACTGTGTTCCAAATCTCCTCAATTCGAGTCTAACTTTTTTCAGGTCATCCCTTTAGTTAGAACATCTTAGTTGGAAGTGTGGGTTCCTTGTAATACTCCAATCCCTCAGAATATAAGCGGCAATAGTGGATTTTCATTGGATCCACACAATTTTACTCGTTGCAATGCAAGGGACAATACTATGAATGAACTGAAGACGTGTTTTACTGAATTTCTGAACATTCAAGATTGCCAAAAATCAACGAGTGGCTTCTGCCTGTCTTCTGATAGAAATGCTATAGGTAATGTTGTGAAGAAGGAAGTTGCACATGAAGACTCTAACAAGAGTACATCAAGCAGTTCAGCTTCTGAAAAATTATTTAACGAGTATGCCAAATTTACACCTCCTGGAGAACTTGAAGTAGAGGAATTGTTTGGAGGGAAAGAAATGCAGGAAACGGATGTTACCGCTGAGCTCCCTGAGGTAAATAGTTCTCTTAAGCAGTCCTTACCTGTAAGTTTTCATTTGTTCTCTCGAGAGTGGTATTGTAAGAATCATTTTGGTTGGGCAATGTTTAGTTTTCTATTTTCAACTGTGATTAGGGTCTGATACTGTTTGTGGATCTCTTTAATTCATGCGAGGTATGTTTCTATCCTATGTATTCAGCTTCCATGTGGTATGTCTTTAATTGTATGCTCAACTGTGTATCAATGGTTCACATTTTACAGCTCTCTCGGGTTAAGGCTGAATAAATATGCCTTCTAAGATTATGACAGATTAACACAATTGTATGCCATTCAGCTTTACATGCCTTACCAATAATTTGATGCCATATATAATTTTTGTCTGGGTTTCCAAATTATACTATTTTGTTTTTGGTGATTTGTTCACACCAGAACAAGCTTCATGGATCATTCAGGCGAGTAAAGGTTTTGCCCAGCTTCTTTAGTTTGTCGAACTTTTAATTTATTTTACTCACTGTTACTGCTGTTTTGTTGTTACTTTTCATGGTTGGCCCCTTTTAGATATTGAAATAGCTGTGGTTTTTGAATTGATTATGTCCCAGACATATGAGTATGTAAGGCTTCATCTCTTGGGAAGTTACTGTTAACAACTGTCATATTTTGTTTCCTAAATCCTAACCGAAGGTCTCATCTTTCAGACTCCTGCGAAGCTTGTATCCGCCATGAAAGGTAACCGTGAAAAGCAGGGAATACCAACTAAGAAGCTTTCTGTGACATGGGCTTCTGACGTCTATGATCCAGTTCCAGCATCAGTTTCACACTTTCCTTGTGACAGTAATCAACATTGCCGCAGTAATGGCAAGAAGTATGGAAAGAACAAGCAAAAGGGTGGCTCCAAATCTTTGAAAGGAAGCAAGGGAAAAGACAAGAAGCAAGGTCAAAAAAACAGTGGGAATGCCAACAAGTTCAAGCCTTCGTAGTTGAGAGTGAGCGAACCCATTTTGGTGTCGTTTCTCTGGGGAAATCTGCCCCTGATTCGTGTCTACTGCATGATTGCCTCTCTATGCTAGTTCACTTTTGTTTCCATCTCACCCATTGTATATAAATAATGGGAGGGTGGGATCTTGTAATTTTTTGTGAAACATGCAAGATCGGTAAAATTTATAATTTCCTGTATCAGGAGATTTTCGTACAATGCGTTTGAATCGATTACTTTGCGGTTACTACTGTTAATTGATGGCTCATGCTTTGAGTAACTAGGGTGTACGACGTTATAGGCCATTGACTAAATGTTTCGTCTGGTGATATTGCTGATGAATATTAGATTGGCTTCTCTCCAGGAAAGGAACAAGTGAAGTTGGATTGGCTTTTCGTTTACTTTCTCATTTTCATTTTTCAGCATCATCTTTTGGGAAGTGTCCTAATTTTTGGGCGGAAGTAAAAATAAAGTATATTTATACTTTTTTTACAATTTATATTTATACTTTAATACATCCAAGATACAATATGAGGAGCAAGCGAAGATAGGTTCTCTTTTCATTTACTCTCTTCTTTCGCATAATCTTAGAATTTTTTTTAAAGTTTTTGATGTGCTATGGAAAGAGGAAAAAACATATCAAGACTTCGAGAATTTTTACTTCGAGATAATTTTATATAGATGCATATAAAATCATTTTAAAGACATGAAGAGTTTCAGCTAATTCACTTGCTGAAATAAGTTTTTTGCAACATAAAATAACCCAAGGCCATCTAGGAGGAAACTATATCATGAATACAGTACCATAAATAGTCAAGTACACAAAGTGAAAAACGAGGGAGGGATCACTTGCCACTTGAGAGTGTTGAATTACAACGAAACAAATTAGCTACGTTGTGTACTCCGCATTAATTTTCACATAATCATAGCTCAAGTCACAACCCCAAGCCAACCCACTTCCAGGACCATCACCTGTCAAAATACATATGTATGTTCACAGTTGACCATAGGAAGATTTAAAAAGACATTCATGGTTTCTAACATATTTCTGAAACTCACCAATAGATATCTGAATTAGAACGGTCCCGTGTTTCTCACCCGCCGTCCTAAGATAATTACTAGCCGCAGTCCTGCAAATTAGCAAAGGATTGATGTTTGGAGATGTTTCTGTTCAAATTGATTTTATCAGAAAAATTAAGCAGCTTGCCGGTCCATCTAAAGAAAAACTATTTAGGTTTCACTATTTAAGAATATTAAGATAAACTATTTTGAATCTTTTTCAATTGGGAAGGGAAATAAAAAAGAAATGGTTTGTATAAGTCAAGTGTTCTTCATATCTCAAGAACTTGGACGAGAGCTTACAGTTTTGCTTCAAGTTCCAATTTTTCACTTTATAGAAATGTGGACGAACCATCAATTCTCGGTTTTTCACAACCACAAAATGGTTACCGATTTTGGTTCAGGTAATCTGGTTTCATATGGAAATAGAAAACATGTTCTGAACTGAATCATAGTCAGATCCAACTAGACCTCTTGCCTGGTAGAATTCAATGTCCAGATCAGTGTTTGAAGTGATTAGCATACCTGTCAAATGGCAGCGGCTGGCCATTATCCATTAACAAAATATTCCCAAGAGATATTTGGAGCTTGTTTAGATCAAAAGGAACTCCTGCGTAACCAGCAGCACAAGCGATTCGACCCCAGTTTGGATCTCTCCCATATACCGCGGCCTATACATCACAGAGCAAAATATAGGCCAGAAGAAAGATATAGCTACTACTATGCTGGAAACATTTTACATATCGTATTGAATCATGCCTTGGTTAATGAAGAAGATGCCACTGATCGTGCAACCTTAGCTGCTTCCGCTTCACTGTAGGCTCCATTTACTTTGACCTGCATACAGATTCGAGTCAAATCCACCATTTTGCAATCATGCTCTAGTGCTGTCGGTCGAACCAATACCCACTTTTATTTGTAGAACTCACAGTACGTTCAACATGTAAGTAGAGCAATACATATATTTGGATTGTTATGGTTGTAAAATGTCAAAAATTCTGTTGCGAGAGGTGCACACCTCAATCAAGCATGTCGCTCCTTCACCATCCCAAGCTATTGATTTTGCAAGGCCTTGCATCACCTACCAAAGAAGTCAAAATTAGCACATGACATTAGTCCATGAAACTTAATGTTACCAAGTTATTCCATGTTACGCATGCGGTCTATGAATTTAATTGTTACCAAGTTATTCTACACCAACATGCCGTCTATGAAATTTGATTGTTGCAAGTTATTCCATGTTAGGCATGCCTTTACTTTCACAAGCTCACAGTATTGCCAAATACAGGTCTTTTGATAAATAATAAATACTGTTAAACAAAAGATCATGGTAGAAACATTACAGACAAATATCAGTGCGTATGATTTATTAATTGAAACTGCTTAAATCAATTAAACTTACAGCATCAAGACATGCTTGCAGATGCTGTGACTCAGGACTTTGTAAAGAAGAAATATTGTTTGCTCCCGAAAGACCGCTAGCCAAAGCAATGACACAATCATTAGTACTAGTGTCTCCATCTACCTGCCAAATAAACATCCCAGAATGATGATAGAGGGCAGTGGAAAGGGCAACATCGACAATGGATGCACACAGACACAACTAACACATATACTCAAAAGTAGCATGGTTACCATTCATAAAAAGCTTAGCAACAAATGCTTATAATTTATATCATTAGATATATGTAAATAACACCAGGATGATGATACTTACAGTTATTTGATTAAAACTACGGTTCACAGCAACAAGTACCATCTTTCGCCAAACATCACTTGTGACCAAAGCATCAGTGGTAATGACCTGAAAAAGTAGAATCATGGGTATTGAATAATTGATGCTGATTTCTTGAATAATGTCAAAAAAATATTAGCAACCTACACCAAGCATTGTTGCCATGTTTGGGTGGATCATCCCGGAGCCCTTGGCCATACCGCCTACTCTTACACAGGTTCCTCCGATCTACATGTAGTAAACTTACCAATTAGAAGCATGAAAAACTTGTCATAGGGAGAGGAGAACAACTCTTCAATCAGTGAAGGAAATTACATTAGCTATAAAGATAGTTATATTCAGTTCCTAACATACAAGCACAAGTCCAGCTAGTAATAAAATGAAGCGATATAGAGAATTGACTTCCAATGTTAGTCTTGAACTGGAATTAGGTGATAGTAAATGAGAAACAAAAAGAAATGAATGTTATCCTTGATCTGGAGATTAGTTCGTACAAAAATAAATGTTGGATAAGCAAATACAAATTGAAATTGTTATCTAAATATGCACTTGCAAGGACAAAAAGAAGGCACACACCTTAGATTCAATTGCGACACTTTTGCTCACAAGATCAGTTGTAGTTATTGCTACAGCAGCCGAGTCTGCCCTACTTATCCAATAACAATATTTACCATTATAAATCTAGAAAGGATCAATATAGAGAAAGTAATAAGATAAAACACAAGAAATGAAATGGTGTGGATTCTATGATAGGTTTAAGAGAAAAGATAAATAGCGAGAGAAGTTTGGTCGACAATACTAGTCAGCTTAACATCCGCGTAAAAAAATACACACGCAAAACATAACTTTTCGATTAAAAGAGATAAATTATAGGATGAGAAGGTGGTGTATTCAATCAGAAGAATACCCCTGAACAGAAGATGAAAGGTGATTAACTAAATTTGGAAGAGCCTTGAGAAGAGCTTCCTACATGTGGCAAAAACAGTGTTAATTATGTTACTCATGTGCCAAATGTTCAGTTGAACAAGACCATGTTGATGACCAAGAATCACCTTCTTGATTCTTTGACCAATTACGCCAGTAGATTCAATCAAAACTTGGAAAGGATTCAATTGCAGCAACTACAGTTAATAGGAAGTTAGGCACAAAAAATGTTTGGTTCCTCTAATTGGAAATAACTCTAAAAATTGCATACCTCGGAAAGGGCATGAGAGCAATCTACAACATCCTGGTAACCAGCATCCCCCTACATAAAATGTAAGGTATCTTAGCTCCATCGCATAAAAATTTCTTTGAACATGACAATACTAGCCAGCAAGAAATATTAGTACAATGAAAAAAGCATGCACAGAAAAAATGATATTCCATGTCCACTTTCAGATAATAACCAGCCAAAATAAAAACTTACCGTTGCTGCATTTGCCTGACCAGCATTTATTAGTATTGCACGAGCCTGGAAGTAGAATAAAGACATCCATCAAGTGAAGTGTTGGGAATAACATGGAAGAAAATTAATTTCTGGATAGACAAAATAAATTGGCAATTGGAGCAAATAGCTCTAACATTTCCAAGAGTTCACACACTCTCAAATTTATGCACATACCCATTTCTTTCTATTCCTTCCATTTGAATTCAAGAGATTAGTAGCCACACAGTTTTTCACATCATTTCAGCATTCTAACATTATCTGATGCAAATGGTACTTAAAGTTTTCCATGCCTGCTGAAGCTGAACTAAACTCACTTTTGAGCCCATCGCATGACAAGGATAAAAAATTGTGTCCCTAACATACCGTTGGGGAGTCATCTAATGCTTTTTTACAGTATAGCACAGGAGCAGCTGCAACCACATTAGTGGTGAACGCCCCTAGAAAACAAAACATTTGTCAAAAGCATGACACAAAAAATTTCTGACAATGTCCCTGAACATGTGCATTTTTAACACACATAATTTTGATTGGAATAATGCAAGCTAATTTCTCTAACAAAGGAAACCAACCTGCCGATATGGCATCTGTATCACAAGTGATCAATGCAAGATCAGGCTTTTCTCCAACTGCTCGTAATCCACCATACATTCCAGCAGCTTTGAAACCTTTTGCAGCTGCAACTCCCCCTGGAATCTATTCTTAAATACCATAAATGTTGAAACAAAGAAGTAATTAATGCTTAAAATTCCAAGTTCTATGTGATCATGTTTAATTAAATAGACCACAAACGAATTTCAATATGTTAGTGACAACCTGTTGCCAGGGCCCTTCAGGCAACAAAATCGGTGCTGCAGGTATGTAGCTTGACACATCCTTTGCAATAGATGAAGCAGCAAACACTCTGAAACTCATTCTCAAATGGCCTGACATGCAAAATACCTGCACAACACGATTTCTTCAATTGCAAATCAACAAAATGGCGCGTTTAATAATTAAACCCAACAGCCCCTAAAAGCTCAGGTTCAGACCCTGATACCATCCGACATTAACTCCATCCCAATGAGCTAATACACCTGTTAACACAACGTTATAACATACACCGCCATAAATCCACACAACTTATACTCCTAGAGTAAATTACAAAAAAATAGTTTCAGCATTAAGCTGGTAACCGTTCGAAATTGGTTCATGGATCAGAAAGTATTCTTTAACGATCAGTAAAGTTAATCACTGGCAGAAAACCGACTAAAATACTCAATTCTAAAACCAAAAAAAATAAAAATCAAACCTTTGGTTCCTTGTGTTCTGAGTATCTGATGCAGACATGTTGAGGAATATACGAAGCCATTGTTGACGCGGATCAACTAAAATAAGGGTATAACTTTTATTAATAAACTAACTGAAATAATTGTTCTAGAAATTATTTAAGTTGCAGTTACGATTTGTGAAGGAAATTTTAGGGTTTAAGCTCTTTTCGGCCACCAGCACAAGGGCTACTACAACAAGCTTTGTACAGTGTGTTGTGAATCTTGTACGGAATTTTGCAAGTCAAAATATTTACCATAGATTCGTGAATCTGACTATGGTAAATTTTAAAATTTATCGGATCCCGTATTTCTTTTACTCCATCATATCATTACGGGCTTTCTGTTTGGGCCCAGAATGAATCAACAGTAACAAAATTTACATTAATTTTAAATATNATGAGCACCGTTGAAGTGACATCTATTTAATAGATGTGATGAAAATATAAATCTAATAAGTGAACATTACCTCGTAAGTGTTCACGTATATGTCCTAGTCGGATGTGGGTGCCCAGAAGATATATAATATGAAATGCGATAAATGAATTAACAATCATAATTTAAATATTAAAATGTAATTACCTTCTGTAATTATTTATGTGTACTGAATTAGCGATTTAAATTATATATAATTTTAATCTCTTTTCAATAATTACAAAGAAAAGAGTATTTTATACATTTATATTTTTTTAAAAACACAAACACAACAAGAGACTACACATCTCTCTAATTGCTTAATAAAATAGTATATAGATAATAATATATCTCACGTTTCAAAATCGATAATTTGCTACGCATAAAATGAATATCCTTTCCTGATTATTAATTGTATGTATCGAATTTTAAATTTAAAGCATTATTATGAACTTGGCATGCACGTGAAATATTATGAGTATGTCTCTCATGATACGATCTCACGACTCTATATTTGTGAGACGAGTTAACATGATCCAGAGTTGCAATGAAAAATAATAGTTTCGATCGACATAAAAATAATATTTTTATAAGTCGAATCGGGTCGATGATCCATCTCAAAAAATTGATATATGAAATCGTCTCATATGAATTTGTGATATATTATTTTCACATAATGTGATATACACTTTCTAAAACTAATTTATTATAACCTTAAGCGTCATATACCACATGCCACGTGTTCATCAAAATCTATGCAGCGACCAACAATAATAAAACACTTTTGTTCCTTTAATTATACACAAAGATTTATGTGCGATTGTCACATAAATAAACTTTGTGCAACGGATCTCTGACTCGACTCAATGCATGAAAACGTATTATTTTTTATGTAAAAAATATTGATTTTAATTACAAATATACAGTGGATCGTGTCTTCTCACTGATATATATTTGTGAGACTGTCTCACAAATGAACTACTTTTAATTATATTAGTAATGTCACACAATCCATGCATGTGAATTAATTATTATATTAAATAATGTATAATAGTATCTTCGAATATCAAACTATATCATTGTTAAAGGAAAAGGTATTAAAAAATTATAAATTTAAAACATTGTTTGACTGGTGAGATACAATGATAAAATATATATAATATAAAGATGCATAAAATGGTTTATAAATCTAATATCTCGTAGAATTTGAGTACGAGTTTGAAACAAAAAAGATATCAAGAAAGTAAACGCTTAATCTTATGAACAATATTTTGTGAAACAGATATCTTATTTGGGTTATCCATTAAAAACTATTACTTTTTATGTTAAAAGTATTACTTTTTATTATGAATATCGGTAGGGTTGACATGTCTCACAGAACACAAATTTTACATAAAATAGGTAGGATTTAGTTAAAATATTTTGATAAACCCAATCATTCGTATTATGGTTAATTAATCACACCTTTAATAATTAACACAAAATTACATGATTGTTGAAACATATAATAAAAGAATAATGAAATCCTATTTAGAGTAACTAATGAGTAATTATTATGGCCATGATTTGGATTAGATTCACATAATTTCATATAATAAATGCATTGGAATCCCAATGTGAATGGATAATCTTTGACCTTGTAATGCCGCAAATATATAAACCCCACCAAACCCACCTCCTCTCCCCCACATTCCAAACCCAAACACTCCATTATTACACCGTACTGACGATTCGATGTCACAGAGGACCCACCGCCACCAGCGCCGGCCGTCGCAGGGTGTATTTGTGCTTCCAGACAACCTCTCCGACCCTCTTCCGGAGGATACCTCAGGTGGAGAAAGCAAGGTCAGGCATCCGCCGCCTTCCGCCACTCAAGCTCCTCCACCGATCCACTTTCCGCCGGCGCAAGCTCCTCCCAAGCCTGTGGAACAAATGCCGTTTCCCGATCGTTCTAGAAAAGGGTAGTAAAGTTTCTTCAACCCCCTAGCTGTGCATGCGATCTGAGATGAAAGCTGTTTGATTCCATTTAATATATAATTTAAAAGGATAATCATGAATATCTATCTATATTTGGTGATTTTTTTTTTTTTGAGCATTACATTTGGTACTTTCATTTTTTGTAGCTTGACTGTGCGAGAAGCGTAGGAGTCACATTTTCTAGTTATTTCATGAGTTTGTTTATTCCCAAATCGTGATATTCATTTATATCAAAGGTATCAATTATCATGATATACTATATAATTGAGATTCAGTAACTTTTTTCCATTCGTTTACCATATCACATTTCACATTACCTAAATAAATTTTTATATTATCATTAAAACATTCATTTAATAAAGATTTACAGTATATTATATTATATTTTTTTTAAAAAAAAAAAAAAAGAAAGAAAGAAAACTTTCGAAGCAATAATGTAGGTGCAGAAATTCGGGCAGTAAACTAACATGGGGATTTGTTAGGAATTTAATTTGGTCAACAAATGAATAAAAGAGGTGGCCACCTACCCATTCTCTTTGGGACAATTTCAGAATCAAATCACATGACTCTACATTGGACACATCTCCCTCCATTATTATTATTATTATTATTATTATTATTATTACAGATATAATTTTATTACTGAAAAAAGTTTTGTTCTTATACAAGAGATAAACGAGTGAAATGAATTTTCATTNGGGTCCCCTTAATTAAATTGGTGGGTGGCATTATCATTAATTATTATCTAGTTTAATTTAATTTAATTTAATAAATATGTATGTATGTTTAAATTTCAAACCAATTACGATTCAAACAACCACCTCCTTAAAAGAATTGACAATGAAAAATAAAAAAGAAAAACCATAATTGAACACGTACACAAGATCATCAAGATATTTCCCAACTCAAATAAACTATTTAAAGGAATAGGACTAATCATTTATTGAATTTCCTCAAACTACTCCATCTACCTTTACAATGTCTGGGTTTACTTTTTTGAAATTTTGCAAAAGTATTTTCAGAAATAATTTAGAGAAATGAAAATGAATGTTAATTTATTGGGAAAAAATTTACGCTAACGTTTATTTATTGGAAAAAATAACTCATTTCCCTTTTTAGGTTCATTTTAAATAAGATAAAATAGTTTTTTTCCCCGCTAATTTGTTCAATTTTTTGGTTTTGGTCTCATAACTTTTCAAAGTTTAGTTTGGTACACCTAACTTTAATTTTTGACTATTTTGGTCTAATTGCGGATGTGATATTGAAAATTTTGACGTGATACCGGAAAATGGCGATATGTTATTGAAAAGTTATGACGTGGCATCGAAAATTTCTGATTTGTCATGTGTCATGTCAATGAATGGATGAAAATAGTTGGAAATTAAAAGTTAGTGGACCAAAATTAAATTTTGATAAATTAATTGACCAAAACTTAAAATTCAACATATTAATGAAAAAAGAATCATTTTCCCTTTTAAAGAACTATCAATGCCAGCTGGGCAGTTGATGAGGAGTTGGTGAATTGATAACGATTTTCACCACACACACTAACCAACTCAAAATAACAATAATATTCAATCTTCAAACATCGTAAAATTAGTTGGAATCATTAGTTAATATTAGGTTTAAGTCCAACCTCTTCCGATCTGTATTCGATCTATATCTTTGAGATAATATTGAAAGAGAAATATTTGAAGAACATATATTGATCAGAAATATTGATGATCAGTTTCATGAGTTTCTTGAACTCATTGCTTCGAAGATTTTCTCATCCGAGATTGTCTGTGCTGCTGTATGCAACCACATGGACGGCACTCTTAACGGTGACAGTGGCAGTGGCGGCGTTCTTGCCGGAATTGGCTTTTGTTTCAGCTGTCAGCCCTACTTCTACCGCTTACTGTGGTGGAGTGGCCGGCTCCGTCCGGCTTCCGTTAGATATCCCGTCGGAGATTTTTTGTTTCCGGTCTCAACTACCCAAGAAATCTAAACTGGATGTTATAATCCCTCCAATATTCGCCGCCATGATTGTCGCGGGCTCGGCTTGTTTTGTTAGAGCCTTGGGATTCTGGGAGATTGAGGATGAGCAAAGCTGATCAATGTTTCAATTAGGGTTCTTGGGTATAACTTTTATTATTTTAAAATATTGATCTGAATATCTATCATAAATATTTAAAAATGGATTAGTAATAGTAAATTTAGTTGATCAATCTTTCAACTTTACTCTTAAGAGTTGATATTCCGATAACATACAATGAATTATATATGATTTATCACGTGAGGTCGAAAATTAGCCAACTTGAAAGTATGTCATTGAATCAACCATTGCTCAAGACATTGCCCGAAGGATAAGATCGAGTATATATCACAATAACATACATGTTTACACGCTAAAATACTTTACACGTTTAATTATTTTGTCCATGGACCACGCTTTCAATCATCACTCCCCGATCATATCTCCAAGTTATACCTCTTACTCGTTATCTCATATGCTCCCCTATACCTAGTAATCTTTCAAACCGGTGGTTGCCTTGAACCACCAGTACAGATGAGACGGCACCTCCACCCGAGGACAACAAATCACCGACCGAGCACCGGGTGATCAGCCGGGAGATTGATACTATACCGGTCTGATGTAGTAGAATCTCGGAGCAACTATGAAGAGAAGTTTTTGCAATTGTATAGCATTTGTACTAAGCGTGAAAATAAACCTAGAAAGCAAACTACGTTGAGTCAGTTAGCGGGTAGGTTGGATGCTTAAGATATTGCGAGAGCGTCTAATGACATCGCACCACAATTCTTAAGTATAACTGATAGTTCTTGCAAAACCAATAAGCTATGGTAAAGTACAATACAATCCCTACAACAACATATATATCTCGATCAAATCTACAACTTCTGATATATCGTGAGTTACAAACGAATTCGATAACAATATAATGTATTTTTAAGTAATCATAGTCGCATTGTAGGTGCAACTAAGGAAACACATTTCATAATACACATGTCTTACTCTGGCCAGATATTTTTTGCACTATTAACTCAGCAGATCACATAAGATATCCATACTCATAGATAAGCTGTGAATCCCGACTACAATGAATCGAGTTTTATGCATGTCGAAACTACACTCAACTTCGTCACCCGATGACCCTCTTGGAGCCGGTAAACAAGTCAAAATGCAGTTATAACATATAGAGCCTCCATGTTGTCCCGGTCTAAAGACTAATGATGTACAACCATAACCGTGGACTAATCCACTCGATAAGTGATAACCACTTGGAAAGTACAAGTGAGTTGTTCAATGTCTCATCCAATGAGCATTTATATGTATGAATGGAAATCTTCATGCTCTTACCAATGAAATCTGACATTACTATCACATATGATAGTCTCGAGCTCAAACGAACTTTATCCTTATTTTAGACAATTGAATCGACTAGAAACAAGTTTGAAATATATAGTATATTTTCTAATTAATTTCATAATCTACGTTACAAAATGGACCTCATAGTACTATAATATATTCAATTGATTTAATAAAGTAAATGTGATAATTGAATTATACTTTAAAATATTATTAAAATAAAGATTATTTTATTTATAAAATTTAATAAAATCTAAATTATAAATTAGTTTATTGGACACTTACTCTAACAATCACTTAATTGCAAGATTAGTCACCACCATCACGAAAAGAACTAAACTCACAACTCTCCTCCATTACCAGCTAGAGCAACAGCTAGGGCAAGTAAAACACAGGTCGAGCCCACAACAGTTTTTATTTAAATCCTACAAAAGATTTCCACCATGACAGAAGTGATAACGCAATAACAAACTCACAGTCAATTAGTTCATATATAGTTCTTGCTGACTCTTTATTAGCATAGTATTGAAAAACCAAGATCCAACACAATTAAATCTTGCTGTAAAGTATATATCTTTTGAACTAACTTGAAAACACCTTAGTAATGTAAAAACCTAGATCCCATTTCGCTCTACGGTTCGCAGGTTTTTAGTAATGAAATGGGAAACTTAACATAAAAAAATGCAACCAAGAAAACCAACACCCTTTCCAGAGCCTCTAACAAAGTCATTCTCGGAAGAGATTCAAAACTGCATATTTCAATATTATTACAACCATTCTTCCATCTCAAAATACAAATTAATACAACTGATGACAATCCCATTAATCAGATTTTAAACAAAGCAAGAACACAGACCCAATACAGATCTCAGTACATTATTTTATAACAAAACGACAGCTACAACAAAACTAACTCAGATTAGATACCAGTCACACTCTTTACATATCCTTTTTTTTTCACCCCGACCCGTTGTGACAACCCTAGCCGCCAAATCCGTAGAGTGTGCGGCCTTGCCTTTTGAGCGCGTACACCACATCCATGGCGGTGACAGTTTTACGGCGAGCATGCTCTGTGTAGGTAACAGCATCTCGGATGACGTTCTCCAGGAAGATCTTCAATACACCACGAGTCTCTTCGTAGATAAGGCCACTGATGCGCTTGACACCGCCCCTACGAGCCAGGCGGCGGATGGCGGGCTTTGTGATGCCCTGAATGTTGTCACGAAGCACCTTCCGATGACGCTTTGCTCCGCCCTTTCCCAAACCCTTGCCACCCTTGCCACGTCCAGACATTTTCCTCTGCTTCTAATTCAGGAATCGAGTATCACAAAATTTAGTATGTTGAGCTGTTATCCGTTTTGAAGCGGGGATCGTGTTATATATGAGGTGAAAATCAGCGAGATCCGTTAGATCTTGAGGTGTAATCGACGGTCCGTGATAGCGATCCGCGTAGTTTTTATGGGATTGGTGAGGTGTAATCGACGGTCAGTAATTTAAATGCGGATTGGATTGTTTTCCGGAGGGCAAACCACACATTTAAATTTTTCGTTTGAAACTAAATCAAGAGAACAAACATCACCCTCGACTCTAAACCTTTTTATTTGGATATTAAGCTGATTAGTTTGAAAGGTTCGATTTCTAAAATTAACCGCACAAGTTGTAAGATTCTAAAGACAACATACCTGATCTAGAACTGCTAAAACTTGAATATTTTGATGACACATTAA
The DNA here is from genome assembly GCF_012295235.1 of Primulina huaijiensis. NCBI lineage: Eukaryota > Viridiplantae > Streptophyta > Magnoliopsida > Lamiales > Gesneriaceae > Primulina > Primulina huaijiensis. The sequence goes on from NC_133321.1 coordinate 17,555,850, forward strand.
GAACCGTCTCGTCTCCTCCAAGAGTTTTATACACCGAGCGTGAGAGAGAAAAATGATCGATGGAGCAAAAACAAATATATTTGCGAAAGCACAATGACAAGAATTATAGAATACAATAATTAAACAAGCACACAAACTCAGAGATTAATCGAAAAATTACTGTTTGAAGCAGACATTTTTTTGAATGACACTTCAATAAAAGAGCTCAACAATCATTAGTGTATATTTGCCAAAACCAGAAGTCTATAGAGCGAATTAAGGCTTCTAGTACTGAATGTGAAATCCAATAAATAAACACTAGCAGAGAGTCACAACACCAAACAAAATTTCCGAAATATCGGATGGTAAAAACGTAAAAATTCGGTTCGGGATATGGATACAATATCGGTCTATTTGAGTATGTTTCATGTGAAACAATATCACATATTTATGTTCTTGAGACGAGTTGATTTGATTCATATCTATAATGAAAAATAATATTTTTATATATAAATACTAAGTATTTTGCATTGATCGGGTTGAAAATTCGTAAGAGCTTTTGTCATCTCTAACACTAGGTAATAGTTAGGTTCAAAATATTATGGATGAAGTATTATATAAAAGATATGGTGTGTATACAAAAATTTGTGACAATCTTGTGTAAGTTTAAATAATCATATCACTCTCAATTATCATAAACACCACAAATTAAAAATACAGAAATGAAAATAACATAACTAAATAATTAGAGTATGTTTCATGTAAGACATCTTTACGAATTCATATCCATAAATAAGTTGGTTTGATTCATATTTGAAGAGAAAGTAGTACTATTGTTATAAAAAAAATAATAATAATAAAAATTTCATATGTCGCTCGAGTATGTTATATGTACAAAACTGTTAATAATTAATCAATAATTTGATTTATAAATATTCTAATTTAATACAAAAAAAATTTATATAACAATACAATTCATAATTAAAAATATATTAAATAAAAAGATAATAATTAATATTTTTAAAATAAAGGTTTCAAGAATATTTTTTTGGTGTAAGATTTAAAGTAAATGGGTTGGAGGTAGATGGTGCATTTGGTGAATAAATCTCACTATTTTAGTGTAAAATTTACACCAAAATAGATTTTGTAGTTAGAGATGGCTTAATATAGATATCCGTTACTCGTTGCTCCTCCTATTAGATTTTTTTAAGTAATTTTTTTTTGTTATTACATTTTTTTTAAGCTTACCGTCCCCCGATGGTTGCATTTTTGTTTTTTTAGTGATTTTATGTAATACTATTTTCTCAAATTATGTGATTTATTATCCATAAAATTCATTTTAAAATTATTCGACCTAGTCGTTACATACTAATTTTATAATATTTGTGAGGTCCGTTATCCTAATAACGATTTATTAACATGCAATCATGATTAATCAGTAAACAGAGGAAAAGTGAATAAGCATTTGCGTTTGGGCCTATAAAAATTTCGGCATGACATTATAAAAATTTCGGCATGACATTCGCATAAATAGGACATACCAGAAAATCAAATACTCAAAATACACAACATATGTCCTCAATAAACACAACATCATAAACATGTGCCAGCCAGATACAATCATGACATATACAAACTCAAAATATCATAGATCCGACAAGGCTCGATAATATTATAATACAATGCTCCAAATATATACATATAGTATATGGGAGACAGCAACACCACGCAGTAGCTAAATACAACTAAGCCCACTCTCAAGGAGCTCTGGTACTTCCTAAGGCTTCCTCTCGAGCGCCTGAGGTCGAACCACCTGTACCACCTGTCATGTCCACACACAAAAGACACGACAGACCCCTCTCGGTGGTCAGAACCCCAGTACGAGACATCAAGTAACCACGATATATGACATAGAAATGCAATGATGCCATGCATGAATGCAATGCATGTATAGGTGCAAGATATCAGGATATCAGGAATCAAATGATCGATATCAACAATCATACATATATGCTCGAGCTGGTCCACGACTCAACGGACCGTGCCTGGGATATGACCCAGCCTCGAACCCAGCAACTACCTAAGCCGGACCGAATCAAGGTAGCCAAACATCTCCAGAACACCATATCATATCATATATATAACGGATCTCAACCGAAATATAACTGGATCTCAATATCCGATAGGCTCAATATGATATGTTCAGTGGTATTGATGTGTCTAACTAAAATAAAATGTGTGTTAACCAAAAGAATTATTTTATTTTATTTTGCACATCAATTACCAACTGATAATATGCGAGTCAGCATATAATATCACATAAATCAACAAATAGCACATAAATCAATTACATGATCATCATATGCCTCTGTCAAACATCGTGAAAATAACTGATCTCTACGTACCTCAACTAATTTATCGGTAACTTAAATTCTCAAGAAAGTCCTGGAAATGCCAACTCAGACAATTCACCTGAATATTAATTTAAATGGTCTTATTATCATATAAAAATTCCACAACCATTTAAATTCACTACAAATCCAATTTCAACTATTTAGACATTTTAACCTTTTAAATCTCTACTAATTAACCTATAGTTCCAGCATATGACAAATTCATTTCAAAATTTCCATTGAAACCTAATATCAAATTTGTATTGAGGTACTGTTAGTCCACGAATATCTTAATAGCAATTGAAAGAATTAAGAACTTCTTTCCACCATAATAACGGTCCAAGAGGTGATCAATGACCAACAATATTTTAGGATTATTTTGATTGTCTAGAATAATCCACCTTAATTGTCATAAAGACAACAACGCTAGCTATAACGAATCTCCAAAGTGGCTAGAACGAGAACTTGATCATTTACCAAATCATATCCAAATTTTATTGTAGGATTATAATATTTGATTCAAGAAATACAGTTCCTGAACAAAACATTAGAAATAAGTTTTAATTGAAATATACCTTAGTATTCAAGATAGGTGTTCCACCCTTCGTTCTCGTATGGGATTTGGGGAGATAGATGTTTTTTTCTTTCTTTCTTATTTCGATTAATATTAAGATAATTGAGGCGGTTTAGGTTCCAACTCATTTTACTACAAAGAGTCAATGTACACGTTTCCAACAACTAAGTTGCATGCACTGATGTGAATTCCACTTTCTCATTCCAGCCTTCCACGTAAATTAAGTGTGGTTTTATTATACCTGTTAAAGATATTCTCATTTATATGATTGGTTCTTGAGAATACACTTACTCAGCTTTATCCACCCTTCTAAGATCTCAAAGTTTGATATTTGCTAATAAGTATTTGTAAACACATAATTTATTTATTTACATTTAACATAATTACTCTTAATTATTTCCAAATAACATATAATTAAATAGGGTCATTACAATATTTTTAGTGTATTTTTGTAAAACTATTATTTAATAAAAATTGATATAATGAAATTTAAAATACTAATATATTATTAAATTTTAAAATACCAATACATATGGTAAATGAAGTTATAGATAGGATAAATGAAATTATAAATAAAAAGAAGCAGATCGACAGTTGAACCCACAAAAGACTATTAGACAAATTTACGATAATGGGGGAAATGTTTTTAAAAATAAATTTTTAACTTTTGATGTGGTAATTATATGAAAAATATAAACCTCTTGCATATATTCAGGAAACATTTTAAAAATTTGGTGCTCAAACATGTTGAATAAAATTTAGAAATGTAATATAATTTTTGTTTTTGGAAATAAACATGTAATGTTAGTTACCAGGCGTCAACGCCTTCATATATATATTAGTACATCGATGCACGAGTTACGTGCTTGTATAATATTTTTATAATTTATTTAATTTATAGTTCAATGAAAATCAAAATATAATCATAAAAAATAGTAAGGGAGTACACTTAATTTTTGTGCTCAAACATGTTGAATAAATACAGTCATGTAATATAATTTTTGTTTGAGTTATGCTACATGTACATCGATATTTGTACATCGGTTTGTACAATACAAGAAATTCAATACAAAGATTCAATTTGTCAA
>NC_133321.1:17559983-17639768 GCF_012295235.1 Primulina huaijiensis
ATTGTTGAAATAAAAAAATTAAAAATAAAAGTGTGTGTTGAAATTTAATAAAAAAACAAAAACAAAAACAAAAAACAAAAGTGTAACATTAATATCATATAAGGGTGAAATTGGAAGAAAAAGTTGGTGTCATTCCTAGGTAATCACTTTCATGTCCTCAACTTTAATAAAATAGAATAGATATCTAATTATTAAAACAGACAATGACACAAAAATTTAGTTACTATAAAAGTCTCAAACTTAATAATATAATATAGATAATATATATATATGTGTGTGTGTAAAATGGGAAACAAATGCAGTATGATAATGATATTGATACGTAGTCGGCATAAAGTTCATTCTAGAAGATTCTCGTATAAATATTTAAAATTTTAATTTTGAAAATAAAAAAATTTAAATCTGGTCGGCAGCTAAACGTTAATTGGGAGAAAACAAGCGAATCTAAGCACCGTCCAACATTTTTTCTCGTAATCGATCCAACGGCTGTTAAAATTTCGAACATTCTCGAACCGCGGAAACCAACTACTCGAAGCATTCGCTCCCTCCAGTATATATATCCTCTCAATTCTCGCACTTCATCATCAATCCAATTAGCTCTGTGTACTATCCTATTTTTCTTTTGTTTTGACGATATTTACTTTCCAGATTGAATTTGAGAGGGGAATAAGCTTGCATCAATGACGGGAAAAGGAGATGGTCCTGCGATCGGCATAGATCTAGGAACGACGTACTCTTGCGTCGGTGTGTGGCAACACGACCGCGTGGAAATCATTGCCAATGACCAGGGTAACAGAACAACGCCATCTTACGTTGGTTTTACGGACTCCGAACGGCTAATCGGTGACGCCGCCAAGAATCAGGTCGCCATGAATCCGACGAACACTGTATTTGGTGAGATTTGTGTTCTTGTTTAGAAGTATATAACTATAGGCTTTTTTTTCCGATTCTGGTTTAGTTTTCGTTGCTATATCTGTTTTCTTTTTCGGGGATTTGTGGGAGACCTGTTGCATGTTGTTATAATCCTTTTTTTTTTTTGCGAATATTTATGCATTACCTTATTCAGCTGAATAATGGCTTCATGTTAATCGAGAACAAATCAACAACGAATCTATAATCTTGTTTCGGTCGCTCTTGCTGCCCATTAGATTAATCGCCTTGACACAAATATGAAACGTCCCGAATTATATGGATTCTGACTGCTTGTGGGCAAGCAAATTTACATTGAATTGCAATAATATTTCGCAATCATAGTAACTTGTTATGCTGATTATTGCTTTTCTTGCGGTGTTATTGCGTTGAGTAAATTATTATTAATTATTTTTGCTTTAACACTGAACTTTCTTCGTGTAACTATGCGACGGAGAGTGCATCTTTTTTCCCTTTGACACTCGGTTCGCTGTCTTATATGTTATTTGACCATGACAATTATTCGTCAGATAAAAGTTCTAGGCATAAATTCCACGCTTAACTGCCTGTGTTATTTTTCACTCGGTGTAATATGAACATCGGCCCTGTCTGAATTTTGAAGAGGAGCTTCTTTTACCTTTTCATTTCTTGATTTTAATTATATTCCAATCTACGTGATTGAGGGAGGTCCTGGCATTTTGGCACTTTCTCATTTTTGCTCGATTGGGAAATTTGATGACAATGGATTTTTTTTAGATTGCTATTTTCATTGCCAAATTGTACGTTTATTTGGAGAGTTTATGCTTATAACAGCATTTTGTTGTTACTTCTCTTACAGATGCTAAAAGGTTGATTGGTCGGAGATTTTCCGATGCATCTGTGCAGAGCGACATCAAGTTATGGCCTTTCAAGGTCGTTGCTGGACCTGGGGATAAGCCTATGATCGAGGTCAACTACAAGGGAGAAAATAAGCAATTTTCTGCAGAAGAGATCTCTTCCATGGTCTTGATTAAGATGAAAGAAATTGCTGAGGCATACCTAGGTTCATCCGTGAAGAACGCAGTTGTCACCGTCCCAGCGTATTTCAATGATTCCCAGCGCCAAGCCACAAAGGATGCTGGTGTAATTTCTGGTCTTAATGTGATGCGTATCATCAACGAGCCCACAGCTGCCGCCATTGCTTATGGCCTGGACAAGAAGGCAACTAATGTTGGCGAGAAGAATGTTTTGATTTTTGATCTTGGTGGTGGTACTTTTGATGTATCTCTGCTGACTATTGAAGAGGGTATTTTCGAGGTGAAGGCCACTGCCGGTGACACTCATCTTGGTGGGGAAGATTTTGACAATCGAATGGTTAATCACTTTGTTCAAGAATTTAAGAGAAAGAATAAGAAGGACATCTCTGGTAACCCGAGGGCTCTTAGAAGATTGAGGACTTCTTGTGAGAGAGCAAAGAGAACTCTTTCATCCACCGCCCAGACCACCATCGAGATTGACTCTCTGTACGAAGGAATTGACTTCTACACCACTATTACCCGCGCCAGATTCGAGGAGCTCAACATGGATTTGTTCAGAAAGTGTATGGAACCTGTTGAAAAGTGTCTGAGGGATGCTAAGATGGATAAGAGCTCGGTTCATGATGTAGTACTTGTTGGTGGTTCAACTAGAATTCCCAAAGTCCAGCAATTGTTGCAGGACTTCTGCAACGGGAAAGAGCTCTGCAAAAGCATCAACCCTGACGAGGCTGTTGCTTATGGTGCTGCAGTACAAGCTGCTATTTTGAGCGGTGAGGGGAACGAGAAGGTACAAGATCTCTTGCTTCTGGACGTCACTCGTCTCTCACTTGGCCTTGAGACTGCTGGTGGTGTAATGACCGTGTTGCTTCCAAGAAACACCACCATCCCCACCAAAAAAGAGCAGGTCTTCTCCACCTATTCAGACAACCAGCCTGGTGTGCTGATTCAGGTCTACGAAGGGGAAAGAACAAGGACCAAGGACAATAACTTGGTGGGAAAATTTGAGCTCTCTGGCATTCCTCCGGCTCCCAGGGGAGTTCCTCAAATCACAGTGTGCTTGGACATAGATGCCAATGGTATTCTCAACGTGTCTGCAGAAGACAAGACCACCGGGCAGAAGAACAAAATTACGATCACCAACGACAAGGGCCGACTCTCCAAGGAAGAAATAGAGAAAATGGTTCAGGAAGCAGAGAGGTATAAATCTGAGGACGAAGAGCACAAGAAGAAAGTTGAGGCTAAGAACACGTTAGAAAACTATGCATACAATATGAGGAACACTGTGAAGGACGAGAAGATTGCCTCCAACATACCCGCAGCTGACAAGAAGAAGATCGAGGATGCTGTTGAATCGACCATTCAGTGGCTCGATGGTAACCAGCTTGCAGAAGCTGTTGAATTCGAGGACAAGATGAAAGAACTGGAGAGTATATGCAACCCAATCATAGCGAAAATGTACCAGGGTGCAGGTGGTGGCGCAGGTGTTCCTATGGATGATGAGGATGTCCCTGCTCCTGGGGGAAGTGGCGCTGGTCCGAAGATTGAAGAAGTGGACTAAATAAAATACTTGGCTGATTTTCTTTTGTCGAGGATTTTCTCTCTGTTTGAGATTCTGCAATTAACTCTCGTAGGAATTAGGATGGAATTTTGTTTTGCAACAGTTGGGGAATCTTTTTCTTTTATTATTATTATTACTTTTGAGGCATGGTAATTGGATGTGTATTTGATTTACGTTGAATTTACTGGTCTATTTTCCCTTTTTTTTTTTACTATTCTATTAATTATAATTATATATATATATATATAATTAATGAATTTATAATAATATTCATTAGGTTCAAGTATATTTAACATTGATATCTTTTACTATTTGAATTTAAATACCTTTTCAAATTGGTATAAATTATACTCAACATCGAATATAATTTGAAATGTGAATTTAAAATTCCCTTTCAAATTAATTTTCCTTCCAAATTTAACTTTTGTATCGTATTTTTTTTTAATACATGGTAGACATAATTTGGAAATATTTTTTCAATTCTAATTTTATACGAATTTTTGGGTCTTCCAACCCACAAAATTGTGGTATTATGTCATACAAAATATGGTACACTTCATGTGGAAATGTGGTACACTTCATGTGAAAATATGGTACACTTCATGTAGAAATATGATATTAAAAAAATATCCAAAAACTGAACATAAAAAAAAATCAATGGACTGAAATCCAATTTCCCGTAAAAATAATAACCATTCATAAGTGCTCCTACCGTTGAATGCTCCCTAATTTTCTTTCTTCCTTGTCACCTACTTTGTCTTAACCTTTCACCTTCTCATCTCAACGACGATGGATTATGTTCTTCGCATGATGCCAATTATCATCCATCGATTCAAACTATAATCTTGAAACAGAAACACCAAAATTAGTTCAAGAAAAACAGAACCCATTAATGAACCGAGCTCGATTCCGATTTGTTTCGACCCGAAAATGCTCAGCACCGATGATCTTGATCTTCATTTCAGTTATCGTACTGATTTTCATTCTAATTTTATCCAGTTCCAAACCCAGTAATTCATCTTTCTCTGGATTGAGTTCAGTCAACCCGGATTCCATAGGTTCGCTCAATCGAGAAGATGATGTTGTGTTACCTGGGTTGCCCCGACTCGCTTACTTCATCTCGGGTACAAGTGGAGACGGCGTGAGGATGAAGAGGCTGCTTCAGGCGTTGTACCATCCACGGAATCACTACTTGCTCCATCTCGATTTCGAGGCATCTGAAGTTGAAAGGCTCGAGCTTGTCAAGTACGCCAAGTCCGAAGCGGCGATGAGGGATTTCAAGAATGTGATGGTGGTAGGGAAGGGTAATCTGCTCATTTCAAAGGGGCCGACGATGATGGCTTCCACGCTTCATGGCATTGCTATTCTGTTGAAGCAGGCGAAGCATTGGGATTGGTTTATTAATCTCGGGGCTTCCGATTACCCCCTCATGCCTCAAGATGGTTGGTTTTATTGTTTTTTCGGTACATAGCTCATTTGCTATGACAGTTTCATTATCTTTCTAATTTGCTAATAATTACGAAATTGATTTTCTGTGATGGGGGGATGTGGTAGGTAATTATCTTTTGCAGTGTGTGTTATTGCGAAGATTGGGAATCGGATTTCGTTACCTTTTTAGTATAAACAATGTAAATACGTCGTTAATGCGGCTACTCCTATAAATTCCTGGACCCGTTTGATCATCGACTTGATGTAGTTGAAAGTGGCAATGGGGTCACTTTGAATGCAGGGTATGAACAAGCTGGGGAGGAGAGGGAGCGGTCTTACTGTCTCAAATAAAAAACTTTTGGTTTTCTGTATGTGATTCTAGTGTGAATATATTTATGCACCCCCTTTATATGAGAATTCACCCCCTGCTATCCGGGGATATTTGTTGAATTCTCCGGAACCGCTTCTAATGGAATGGTTACGTTCTAAGTTGCTGCTATGTATGATGAGTCGAAAACTTGGGCAAAAAAAGGTTCAGTTCTTGGTGGTAAAGGTGGGTTAAATGTGTTGAATTTTTGAATAACTAAATCCCGGAGTTATATGTGGGATACCTTGTTCAAAAATTTGAACTGTTGTTGATATAAACGGAAGACGTAGCAAAAGGGAGCTTCTTTACTATGAGATGTGTATTTTCTTTTCGGTGAGCCATAAGTCACTGGAATGAACCTGTACCCCATTGGAAACACTGAAATTTCCTTGACCCTTGTTGGTTTGACTGAGACTAAATTAGAAAATCGGTTGGATCTAAATATTGTTGTTCCCTGATGGTTCTAGGGAGTGACGTGACTTTATTGTAAGACCGAGAATAATGAAAAGATGAAATACAAAAAAACATCAAATTATACTGTCGAGTTGTAATGTGACATAAAATTTGAGAATTGTTGAGCTTGGCCAGGATAGTTTGATGTTTTAGATTCGTAAACCAAGTGTTTGGCTGAAGAGGTCATAGACCATGGTTTTTTAATTACTATTATGATTTATTTCGGTGAAAAAATTAAATCATACTTGGACAGCGGAATAAAACTGGTGTTCGAGAACCTCACTTGATCATTGTTTCAAGATCGATCAAGTTATCAAAATAGTTTGATCTCAGCTTTCGTTTCTTCGCCGCTTAGCATAAAGAGCTCCATAAAGTTCTGATATCTCTTTTGTGTTATAAAAAAAAAAGGGTGCCTCGTTGAATTTCAGAAATTGAACTTGAACTATACTGAAGCGAGCTATCTTGAATTATTCGTTTAATAGAAAACTTGTGTAATTTTAAATTCCGTCTTCTGCATCATGAAAGTAAAGTAGCTTGCTATATTTGCTCTCTGCTTCTTTTTGGCCCCCAGATACCAATTATTTCAGCTTCTGACATGCTACTTTTCTTTGTTCCAGACATCCTACATATCTTCTCTTACCTGCCGAGAGATCTTAACTTCCTTGAGCATACTAGTGACTTAGGTTGGAAAGAGTGAGCCCCCATCTAATCCCTCAACTTGTTTACACAAAGTATTGTAAGCTGTCTGCAAACAATGATTTTCTCATTTCAAATAGATGGCGTTAATTCTTGAAAACCTTTTTTGGTGCCGTCTTCAGACAACAAAGAGCTCGGCCTATTATAATAGATCCTGGCTTATATCACTCCAAGAGATCTGGTGTTTTCTGGGCTAAAGAGAGAAGATCAATCCCTGCTTCTTTCAAGTTATTCACCGGTGCGTCTCCTACGTGTGTTTCCTCTGTGCATACAGAGATTATATTTACTAATGCATAATCTATTATGGTTGTGTTGTAGTATATACTTATAAACTTACACGCAAGATCAATGTCACTATCACAGACTTAAGAATTGTTCAATTCTGTCTCGTTTCCTCAGGGTCGTCAAATGTGATTCTCACGAGGCCATTTCTTGAATTCTGCATTTGGGGTTGGGATAACCTTCCACGCACTCTTCTTATGTACTACACAAACTTCCTCTCGTCCCCTGAGGGCTATTTCCACACGGTGATGTGTAACCATAAAGACTATCAGAACACAACAGTGAACAATGACTTGCATTACGTGAAATGGGACGATCCTTTGAAGGAACAGCCTTCAAATTTAACAGTCGAACAGTTTCATGATATGGTCCAGAGTGGAGCCCCATTTGCTCATCAAATTTCTGAGAACGACCCTTTACTCGACCGAATTGATAAGGAGCTGCTGAAAAGATCTCCTGGGAGGATAACCCCCGGCTGTTGGTGTTTGGGGACATATGGGATAAACAAAGACCCTTGTATGGTCTATGGGAGCTCTGATCTCGTCAGGCCTTCCTTGAGTTCGAAAAGATTAGAGAAACTTGTGCTTAAGCTTCTTGATCCTGAAAATTTTCGATCAAAACAATGTAAATAATGCTCGTATTTTTTTGAGGACTGGTTTTCTGAATCTAGGTGGTTTCCGGTTAAATCTCTACATTTGTGAAATTTTATCTGAACAATTTTTTAATTAAATTAATGGAAAATTCTTTTTCCTAAAAAAGACTAAAATTGCAGAAAAATATGTAAATAAAAAAATATTAAAATCGTAAATAGACAAGCACATAATAAAAAAAAAAAGAAACAATTTTTAATTAAATTAATGTAGTATTTTGATCAAATAAAATAAAATCTCCAGACTAATTGTTAAATTTATTTTCATGAACACGTAAACTAACTTATTTGAGAAGTAGATATTGTTCACGCCTCTAGTTCAACCTCGAGTAAACTAGTGCAATTACAATGCTGCAACAAAGCAGTGGTAAATTTTGGTTAATAATTTAGGTCAATTTTTTTTAACCCAAGTATTAAAGGATATTATTTTTTAAAAAAAAATATTTTATCAATGTTATTTTTATAACTATCCACGCAACAACTATGCACAACCATGTTAAAAAATATTATGATTTAATTTATTTTTCTTTTAGATTTATTAAGATAAGAAAGTGACGTTTTAAAGCCTGTTAATGACCTTTAATTTAGTGGCTTCCCCAATGTATTTTTTCTATAAAAATAATAATAATGTCATCAAACCACAAAAAATCCCTAACCCTTAAAAACAAACGGAAAAAATATTAAAAGAAAACACAAACAAAATAAAATCAATTTGATCAAAATTAAAACACACAAGAAAATAAACAAATTTTATTTAAAAAATCAAAGTTTTTGAGACAAACTAGTCAAAAATAAATTACCACCTTTCCACAAGAAGTGTTTTTTTTTTTTTTAAAAAAAAACCAAACATTATAATTATTTTAAGATGAATTGATTTCTTTTCTACCGAAAAGCTACAGCAGAATTAATTAATTAATTAATTATTCCATTATCGTTTGCTTAGCGCCTGTGTCAACCCACATTATATTTACTTTTTAAATATAAAATAAAAAAGGTTCCCACATTCTCAATAATAAATGAACTTCCCCTATAAAATGTTAGGCACCAAATCGTCACCTTTTTTCATGCAATCTCATATCAAATGTGCTGTGGCACCACACCAAGATAAGCTGCTTAAAGGTTAAGTAATTTAGGATATCTATTTAACCCTCGAAACAGTGTGTGTATATATATATATAGATCTCTTATTTGGATCATTCATGAAAAGTTGTACTTTTTATTGTGAATATTGGTAGGGTTGATCCGTCTCACATATAAAGATTCGTGAGACCGTCTCACAAGAGACCTACTCTATATATTGTACGTATATCTCTTTCTATACATATTTCTTAATTTATTCTATTTGAAATTCCATACACTCATAAAATAATATAATAATAAATTCTACAACATTATCAAAATGCATATAATATTTCATTTCTGATTCACTCTCCTCGTCCCAACTATATATATATATGTATATATGTATATCCGCTAGCTCTTGGGTTGTGTGTATAGAAAAGCCCCGTTCTTTAAATTTATAAGCTCCATATTCGATCCCATAATTCTCTCATTATTTCGTGTTCTTCTCTTGCTTTTTTTTTCTTTTCAGCAATTGATTATTTTAATGTTGTCATTTTCGAGCTTCCTTTGATCCCTCGTTATATCTCCACACAACCAAGCTCCTTACAAAAGATAGAAGAATTTATACAAGAATGGTTTTTTCTTCCATTCCTGCAGCTTATAATCTTGATGCATCCAACTGGCAGCAGGTGATGATTATATATCAGGGTTTGTTTTTAATTGGAATTAATTTCCTTTGAGAAAAAGGCAAATAATAACTAAAATATATATATATATATATATATATATAGATAATATTCTCAAACCCTTTCATGTTGTTTCCTCTATAATTTGTTTGACATACTCGTACCTGAATTTTCAATTTCATGTTTTTGGCAGCAACAATACCATCAAATTTTTGTCGGAAGTACAATCACAAATCCTCTGCTCCCACCACCACTACAGCCGGCGCCGCCGCCTGTGTCATCGCATAGAGGCGCCGGAGGACCTGGGTCCATCCGCCCAGGCTCCATGGCGGAAAGAGCCCGGATGGCCAACATCCCGGTGCCAGAATCCGCCATGAAATGCCCCCGTTGCGAGTCAGTAAACACAAAGTTTTGCTATTTCAACAACTACAGTCTCTCTCAGCCTCGCCACTTTTGCAAGACGTGCAGAAGGTACTGGACCAGAGGCGGCGCGTTGAGAAGCGTTCCCCTAGGGGGAGGCTGCCGTAGGAACAAAAGAAGTAAACCCACAAGTTCAAATTCTCCAGCGGGCAGCGACAGGCCGCAAACCAGCTCAAGCTCCACCAGTAATACTATTTCTTCCAACAGCCGACCAGCCGGCCCCATGCCTCTGCTTTCCCCCTCACGCTTCACCTCTCCCATGAATCAACTCGCTGGAAACTTTAGTACACATCACATGGGCTTTAATTATACCACAGATGACATGAATTTTCAGTTGGGAAGTATATTTGGTGGTGTGGCAGCTTCACTTTCATCCAGTGGCGGTGGAGTTGAGCCATGGCGGCAGCAGCAGGTGCAGCAATTCTCTTTCTTGGGAGGTTTGGACCCGTCTCCGCCGGAGCTGTACCATTTCCAAGGCAGTGAAACGGGCCACCTGGTGAGGCCTAGACTTTCTAGTTCGATGCTAACACAGACGGGATCGATGAAAACTGAAGAAAATTTGGAGCTCAAGGGACAGTTAACAGAAGGGGCCATGCCAAGAATTAAAGATAATCAGTGGAATGGACCTTCATCTACTTGGACTCATGAGCTTTCCAACTTCAGAATTTCCACAGGCAATTGAGCCTTTACAAACGAATCTTGAAATAGCAGCTTGAGCACTCCATAATTAAAAGCTTCAGTAGGAGATTTACACGTATCGATGATTGACAAAATTGGAAACCCAAGAAACCCTAATGGATGCGTGAAAGAATGCAGAATTTACTTTTTCTTCTTCTTCTTGTTTTTTTCCCAGCAACATATTGGGTAGGGATAAGTCTGGCGAAACCCTAAAAATTTTAGGTTAATTATCTGTTTCTGAATTTTCATTTGTATCTTGATTTTAGTACGTACCACTGTGTGCCATTACAAAATATCAGATACATGATCCAAAGCTAGAAAACCAAAATGTTTCTTGATAGTAGCTAGATTCTTAACTTTTATAAATATCATGCTTTCCAAACTCCATCTAGTTTCATTGTTGTGCCACGAAATTAGAAGTGTGCTGATTTGGTTGATTGGTTTTTGAATATTTAATGTCAATTTTGGTCCTTTGTATTTGTCTCATTCCAATTTTGGTCATTTATGATGTCAAAATAGAGTTTTAGTCATTTGTCATCGAAAAAACTGACGTAGCACTACATGCACACGTAAATACAACGTCGGCGCCAAATCAAGGTCATATTAGAAAAATGACCAAAATTGTAGAAAAATTTAGCATAGATGACTAGAATTGAAATATAACAATATTGAGAACCTAAAACTGTAAAAATACAAATTTGTATCACCCAAATTTCAATTTTTCAAAAAATCGTTTAGCTGAAAACTCATGAACTTGATGAAAAACTATAAAATGGATTCAATAAGCCTGTCTGTATATATTTTTAATCTTCTAATTGATCAAAATTTGGTTTATATCCTAATTACTCCTTCCTTTAATTTTGTTCGACCTTTCACAAAATCTATGACACAACAACTTTAGTGTATCTTCTTGTGATGATCGATGGTCTAGAATATATGGAAATCAGCATTATAAATGTTTGATTAATAATGAGATTCTGGGTCCCGAGTTGTCTTAGAATAACAAATCCATTTAATTTTGTTACGACAAAATCATTATATATTAAATTTCTCGCAGTCTCGAAACCCCAAAAAGTGTTCAAAATCCCAGAAACCAACGTCGCTAAATCATCGATTTTTGTTCCCTAACACCCACTTAAAAACGGAAGGGAGAGAAGTGCAGTCAAAGATGAACACAAGAAGTCGAAGAATTCTTTTTCATCAATTTTCAGGAACGGAATTTGCATGCCAATCATTTTTATTAATGTTTTTGTTCTCAGATTTTGATGATTTATAGATGAAATCAGTTTCTTTCTCGTACGTACTTGGTCATGCTTCTGACACAAGAACATTTTGATTTCGTAATTTTTTGTGATCAAGGGAAATTTAAGCCAATAACAGATAGTGCGTGGATCCTTGCATGATAAGACAATTTTGGCATGGGAATAAAGACGTACATTTACGTGAGCCTTGACATAAAAATCAGAGACTAGCTCAATTATTTATATCAAATATCAAATCCATCTCCCAATAATTTTAAAAAAAAACTTAAAAATTAGAGGGACGATTTTTTCTTTTTGAAAATAAAAATAATAATTTGAAAGAATCGGCTAAGTTAAAATTTGTTATGGTTATCATAATTTATGAATATAAAGTATATATTTTTGATATTATTAATACTTTTCCTCCTAATTATAAAGAGAAAACCCCATGGAAAAAGCAAATACAGAACTACATTTACCATGCATTACACATTCAAAGAAAATTATATATGATTTTTGCTTCTCTCGAATGACTAAAAATATACACTTCATCAAGTTTACGCATACGTTTGTTGGCCAATGAAATGTTTAGAAAATATGCGTAGAATAAATTCTTGCGAACACAATTTAAGTTGAGCCAAAAAAAAATTAAACTTCATTTTCTTTTAAAGCAAAAGCTCATTAATTTGCAATATATGGGATTGCGTCTACTTGAGAAACATGCGCACGTAAAATTCCAAAAAAATAATAATTGAAAAATGCATGCATGTAAGTTAGCTATATGTAGATTCCTTTCCCTTTTATGGGCAAGGACAAATAAAAAGCAAAAGATATATAAAAATTAAGTTTTACAATTATTGGATTAGACTAGCTACTTCCAGATAAAAATGTATCATTTGAACCAGAGCCGTATCTGTGTTGAATGAGGTCTGAAACAAAAAATGAAAAAATGGGCCCTCTTGTTGCAGTAATAAATATAAAATTCAATTTTCAAATAACAAATATAATAATAAATACATAAATATATCAAAACCAATATATTACATCAATAACAACTCAATAAATATTCTAAATAACTACATAAATATTACTCGTCTAGTTTTTTAGAGACGAAAATATTTATCAAATTTGTGTAATCCAATTGTCAGACCATTTCTTTCTCAATCGACAACATAGTTAACTCATTTAGTCTATCTTGCGACATTGTTGATCGAAGATAATTATTGTAGAAACTACATTTTTAGTCTCTATAATTGTAAAAACTACAAAAGGCGCGCATAAAATTTATATAAAACTCATAATTCAATTATAACTCATTAAAAAATTTAAATCATACGATGTGTGCTTTAGTTATATATTTAATTAACATGATCTCTAAGCACATTATAATGCTCATATGACAAGTAAATTTCATTTTCAGTAAGAATGTTTTAATAGAATAATCTACAAATATAAATGTGTATTTATAAAGAATATTTGAAATGGAAATAAAGCATAATTAATGAAGAAAATTACTTACCTTCAGGCTTAAAAGAAGTATGGGACCGTAAACTTTATTAACTGAATGAGAACAAAAATCAGGGTTGAAATTTGGGGTGGGTTAGAGAACAAATGATATATAATATATATAAATTTGGGTTCCTTATTAGGCCGGGCCCTGAGGCAACCGCTTGGTTGGCCTCATAAAAGGTACGGCTCTGATTTGAACTCGACTATTCAACTTTGGGTGATTTTCTTTGTATTTTTTAATAAATAATTCTATTTCAAAAGTTTAATTTTTTTTATTTGAATGGCGATTTATGGTGTTTTTTTAATATATATTTTTTCATGAATAGAAAAAGATAACTTCAAAACTTGCTTTAAGTTAACCTCGTTTTCTTTTAAAGCAAAAGCTTATCCTACCTCGTGAAAAGCATCTGAGCCCATATGATATGTGAAATTCTGCAACTAAACTTGTATTTTAGCTTTCACGTTAAATTTAAAATATTCAATCAAATACTAGTTTTCGCACTATATATACTGATCTGAATAAAGACTATGATTTAATTTTGAGAAACATTTACTTTGAAATTTATTTTAAATGTCTACGATTATCAATAGAACCTAATCCATATCTCATATTCCAGATGAATATTTTTTGAATAACACATATGTTTCGTGTATTTAATTGAATAACATGTTATAAGTGAACATGAATAACGTGTAATAATTGCGATCAACATGTCTACTGACATCCCTGATGACCTTGTTGTTTCATAATTTTTTGATGATAGAAGATGTAATACATGAGTACGTCTCTTGTGATACAAATCTTTATTCGTGAGACGGGTCAACTCTGCCCATATTTACAATAAAACGCAATATTTTTGGCACAAAAGTAATACTTTTTTACATGTGACCCAAATAAAATACGTGTCTCACAAAATTGACATGTGAGACCGTCTCATTAGAATTTTTGTGATATATATTAAAAATTAAATAATTAGTATAGATAAATTTGAATATTTTTTTGTTTAAGGTAGTCATCTACTGCTTTGTAAAGTGGAGAGAATTTTGCTATAATTAAATCTCGAATATGAGAGTTTGTCCCAAATTAGAACCTCGGTGTAAGTTATACCTTAAGTCATTGACTATCTATTGTATTCTAGTCTTGATTAAAGTGTGGGGGCGGGGGGCGGAATCAAAGAGAAAGAAACCAAGAATGGAAAATGATGATATACCAAACAATAGTTGAGTGCTCGATTTACTCAGTCACAAAGGAGCTGAGCTATCTAGAACATGACGCCCCACACTTTTTGAAAAGTCCATCTAATTAGAGATTGTCCCACAAAAAAGGTACTGTGGATTAGTGTAAGCAAAATGATCACGATTCAAAGTTGGAATTCTCGGGTTTTTTTTTAAAAATAATTTAATTTTAAAAATATTTTTCAAAAATAATGTAAAAAAAAAAACATTTTCAAAACTATTGCAATCCGCGCTTATGGAGCAGCGTCCGCGCTTTGTAAGCACAGACGCTGGTCCACGTAAGCGACGGGATATTTTAGCGACGGAATATATAAACAAACCGTCGCTAATTAGCGACGGGTTTTTAAACCATCGCTAAAATTGAGTCAGCAACGGTTTTAGCGTGCAATATACGCTGCGAAAAGCCATTTTTGTTGTAGTGAAGACAGAGAAAAAAACAAACAAGAAATTCATCAAGACTGGGATATCTCAATTGAATGTTGTTCATTTTCCTCAACATCATTCTGTGGACAGATCGAATGCCATGTACAAGATGCTGCGAACCAACATTAAGCAAATTTGTAAAACTGTGTATGTTCGACCAAGACGGAGTCTTAAAATCCTGCTGATCAAACAAACCAAATTCAGTCATCCCTGAATCACTCAAAAAACTAGGTTGAATAGTAGAGGTTCCTGAAAAAATTATTTTTTTATAAACTTATTGTCTGTTTTTTTCTCTATCTTCACTACAACAAAAATGGCTTTTCGCAGCGCGCAAATTCTCTTTCCGCAGCGTATATTGCACGCTGCAAAGTTGCAAACCGTTGAAAGTTCAAGATTATCCGCGGCGTACATGTGCACGCTGTTGATACAATTATGCGCGGTGAGGGAAATGTATTTTGGCATTTAGCGACGGTTTTTGAGGTATTTTGGCATTTAGCGACGGTTTATGAACCGTCGCTGATTCCATACAACCGTCGCTAAAATGAGCGACGGTTTTTGAACTTCCATACAGCGACGGTTTTTTAACTGTCGCTGATTCAATTTTAGCGACGGTTTTTTAACTGTCGCTGAAATATTCCATCGCTTACATGGATCAGCGTCCGTGCTTGCTCCACGTGAGCAGAGTCTGCGCTCCGTAAGCGCGGATTGCAGTAGTTTTGCAAAAGTTTGTTTTTTTTTACATTATTTTGAAAAAAAAAATTTTAATTAAATTATTTTTAAAAAAAACCCTGGAATTCTCTAAAGTTCTTAACATTTGCAAGAACAAATTAAATACGTCCTTAATGTTAAATAAGTGTTGGAGTCCTGTTTTCTCATACCAAGATACAGCAAAAGTTCAAAAAAATTTTAAAAAATTTAATTTGACAAAAAAAAAAATTTGGGCTTGGTATGAATCAAATCTCATCCATAGGGTTGTTAAATTTTTAATTACTTTGGCGTTTAAAAATGATTGCACCAAATTAATCCGGATTAATCTTTCTTGTAAATTCCGTTCTTCAATCAACTGCAGCTCGAACAACTTTTATCTTTATTTTAGACGTACTGAATCGACTCGGAACTACTTTACAATATACAATGCATTATCTAATGAATTTCATGATTTACATTGAGAGAAAGACCTCATGGTACTTATTGTATGTTCAAAGGTTTTATCTATTCAGTTTGCATTGTATACAGATAAAATAAATGTCATAATTGAATAGAATCATAAAACATCATTAAAATAAATATTGTTTTTGCAAGAGTCAATAAAACTGAAACTACAAATTGGCTCACTGAACACCCTCTCTAACAATAAAGACATTGATGTTTAAATTAAAAATTTAAAAAAAAAATAAGTTTATGTTTAGTTGGTTGAAACTTGAATGATAGGATTTGTATGTTATAGATGAAAAATGTGATAATTGAAAGGATTCGGTTTCCAATGACAAAACTTCCGGGCCCTTTGGTATTCTATGTATAAAAGGGAAATGAATCGGGCCCTAAACTAATTAATTGAACTACAACGATCCATTAATAACTAGAGCCGGCCTGCATAAATTTTATACAATTAATTCATTATTCAATTGTGTGTCCGATTTGAATTCTATTTCTTATTTTTTTAAAAAAAATATTTCAAAAATACGAGAGTTAGGTATATGCTAGACAGCTAGAATGACATTTATTCTTTATTTTCATTAAATTTTTTTTTTTTTTATGAGTTTCTCTTTGGAAAAACTGCAGTTTGATTTTGTAATTTTATCATTTTGTATTTTTGATTTTCAATGTTTTCAAATTTCAGTTTTGATAACACATCTTCAGATTTTTGTCATTTAAATCATTTTTCATCGATAATATTGATGTAACAATATACACGTCAGCACTACATTGATTTCATATTAACATTACATCGAAAAAATGACTAATTACTAGAAAAACAAAGTTAACGGACTAACATTAAAATTTAAAATATCCAAATCACAAAAAACAAATATACTAAAACTTAAAAAAAAAAAAAACATTTTTCTATCTCTTCATGTGGATTGTTAGGTTAGGAGCAAGTTAAAGGATTAATTTCACTCCTTTTGTTATTTTGTACATTCATCAACTACATTTATCTAATTATTGAAATCTATCTATCTAATCTAATCTAACCTATTAAAAAAATGAATCGACATATTCGGTATGTTAATTAGCATTTATTGTTTTGATTGTGTTTTAAAAAAAATAATTATTGAAGATGTTTTTGACCGTTAAATCTCAATTCCCTATTTTCAACATGACAAAAACTTGTGTGAGACGGTTTCACGTGTCGTATTTTGTGAGACGGATCTCTTATTTGGGTCATCCATAAAAAAAGTATTATTTTTATGCTAAGAGTATTACTTTTTATTGTGAATATCGGTAGGATTGACACGTCTCATAGATAAAGATTCGTAAAACCGTCTCAGAGACCTACTCTTTCTACATTTGTATCGAGTCAGAGAAATTCGAAATAAAATCAATTTGAATTAAGTCTCGAAAATTAAGTATCGTGTCCCAAATTATATGGAGGGAGTGGAAGAATATATATTTCTACATTTTAGATTTCCATTTATATATATATAAAAAATTATAATCGGAAAAAGAAATAATAATTAATGGGAACAATAATTCTTTTTATTATTATTATTATTATTGAAACTTCAATAATTATAACATCTAATCTTCTATCCGAAATGATAAAGTGCAGTCACACTCCCTTCCCACTTCAGGTGCTACGAGCACCACAACTCAGAACCTGTCCTAAATGCAAAGAGAAAGATGGGACAGGGAATGAGCTGCACAGAATCCCACGAAAATGGGTTGTTTAGTGCTGTCCAAAATGGAGAGCTTCAAGCAATTGAAGCAATGGCGGATGCGAACCCAAGTTTGCTGACATTGAAAACTGCTCATAGGAAGCTATCCGCGATGCACGTGGCGGCCGCTAATGGCCAGATCGAGGTGGGTATTATCCGATCTTGATTTTATACTGGCACTGCTTCGGTTTCTTGATAACGTGGAATGATTTAGTGAGCAAAGTAGCTTGATCATTTGGGAATGCTTCTTATATTTCTTTGTGGGTTTGTGTTTTGTTAGGTTCTCTCTATGCTTCTGGATCGGACTGAAAATCCAGATATCTTTAATCGCCACAAACAGGTGAGCTGTGGTTGTGTGTGTTGCTTCAATGATGTTCAAGATATATCCGTTTTATCATTTTTTGTGTCTGAATCTTTTTGTGGACATTTTTCTTTTACTGAACTTTTTGTCTTGTTTTGTGCATAAAAACGGGGAACTTGCCGTTGGATATTGATTGGCTTAGACCCCATTAATGTTAGCTGCTATGTTTGGCAAGATTTCCTGTGTGGAGAGGCTGATTCAAGCTGGGGCTAATGTAAACTATTTTTTTTTTCAGTTTAATTTTCTTTATTTGGATGCAACAGTTTGATATGTATTCATAATCAGATGGATTTTTTTGTACCTTTTTTCAGATTTTGCTGTTTGATGCGTTAAAAGGGAGAACATGTTTACACTATGCAGCTCACTATGGTCATTCAGATTGCCTGAAATCGATTCTTTCTGCCGCAAATTCTACCCCAGTTGCACATTCTTGGTGACCACTAACTTTTATTTTGTTCGATTTCCTTTGTGAATTTTACTATTATCATCAAAACTTGTTCTCAAGCATTGTTGTATGGGAGGTCAGGGGATTTTCAAGATTTGTGAATATAAGAGATAAAAGTGGCGCAACCCCACTTCATTTGGCTTCCCGTCAGAAACAATCCGATTGTGTTCACATTCTATTAAGTAGAGGGGCTCTCGTGTGTGCTTCTACTGGTGGATATAGGTAATATTTCATTTGCATTTTTCACAAGGATTTCAGTTGCATTTGTTCGTTATATTGACAGAAGCTATTTGCAGCTATTCAGGTAATACACCTCTTCATCTTGCTGCACGAGGAGGCTCATTGGATTGTGTCCGAGAATTGCTTTCTTGGGGTGCAGACCGCCTGCAAAGAGATTCATCCGGGTACATCCATGTTACCTTTTATTACAGAAGAATGGATTTCTATAAAAGTCCCCCCTTGTGCCCTTTAACTTGAGTTTACATACATGAATCCTTCACTTGCAATTCGTGATGTTAAAGTAAATCGTAGAAACTAAGGTAGTTATCATTTTAATATTTAACCTTTGAAAGGCTAGGTCGAAAAGATTACTTGCACGTTGTAGCCCTAAAAAACATTGTTTTGATGTCTTGATACTTTTGGTGAAATGTATGGTCATATTTCCTATAATGTCCAAGGTAAGCTTATTGTTTTGTTTGCTGATGTATGTGCAGGAGAATACCTTACTTGATTGCTTTGAAGAACAAACACGACGCGTGTGCCGCCTTGTTAAATCCTTTGGCTCCAGAGCTGTTAACTTGGCCATTCCCGTTGAAGTTTATCGGCGAGCTCAATCCTGAGGCCAAATCTTTACTGGAAAATGCGTTAGTTGAAGCTAATAAAAACAGAGAAAAGGCCATCCTTCATGCTGCATCCTATTCAGTTTCTCCTCTCGCAGTTTCTGATGGCATTGATGAATCAGAGGTACAAACCCTGGAAATATCTTTAAAGTATAAAGTTGAAACCATATTTCGCTTATGGCATGAGTTGCCTGCCTTTCCAATATCCATGAATCCTGATTCTTTTTATTACTGTTGTGTCCCAAATGGAGACAATAAAAACTTCCATTGTTCGTGATTAGGTCTACCATCGTTTGTTTAGATGTGAAGGGTGGCAGTAACGCTAGTTATGAGATGAATTTTTTGATCTTATTCGATGTTACCCTATTTGGAATTGTGGATGATAGCTAAAAGTGCCTATATAAAATTAATAAAAAATTAAAGAAAAGCAGAAGCTGAAGAGCTGTGAATTTTTCTTACAGGCCAGCAATACTGAGATATGTTGTATCTGCTTCGAGCTAGCATGCGCAGTCGAGGTTGAAAACTGTGGTCATCAGATGTGTGCTCACTGTATTTTGGCCCTATGCTGTCACAGTAAACCCAATGCTTCATCAAATTCTGTCAAGATTCCTGTCTGCCCCTTTTGTCGAAGCAGCATTACCAGATTAGTTGTGGCCAAGAACAAATCTGACAATGAAACCGAGCCGCATTGCAGCCCTAGGAAACTAGGAAGAACAAGAGAGACATTTAATCTCGGTGAAGGCAGCAGGAGCCTCAATAATTTGTCTCCCTTCAGTTCATTCGGGAGATTGGGTCGCAGTTCAGGGAAAGTTTCTGCTGAACGAGACGAAGATCTTGATAAACCATAAGATTCTTCACATTGCTAGTTTTTTATTTTATTAAAATACGGTCTTGCGATGAATTGAAAAGGGGTTCTGAACTGAAATCGGTTGAATCTACCTTCAGAAGAAGAGATTATTGATGATACCACCTATTCATTCTAGATGTCTACTATACTATACACCGGAACTTAGCAGCTCGCACTTTTATGTCAAGATATGCCAATGAACGTGTAATATATATGAACAATTTTTTTTTATGTCGTTTGTTCCTTGACTGTAGCTTTCTCTAAGTTGAAGTATGCCACATTTCCGTGAATGAATCAATTCGATTCTTATCGATCATCCTCCCTTTCATGTTTATTGTTGTTTTTAACTTAACAAGGTGAGCATGATGGGAGTATCTTGGCCATAACCATGCTGCAAGATGTTTCACTAGTATTCTCCAGCCAAGAACTTGTTATAGTTGGGGGGAGACTTGGCAATCATTAGTTACCTAATTCGAGTACAAAACATTAGGTACTGCATTCATCCCATAACAGCCAGAGATCTGATTTCTTCTGTGAATGCTAGCAGCACTCCTTTTTGTTTCAAGAAAGTATTGAAGACGGGGTCGCAGGCTCTCGCAGCATAGGTGATCAGCCTCGAGCAGAGACACGGAAAACATGCTTTGGAGAAAAACTACAAGCATACCAATAATCCAACTCGAAATTTTGTTATCGATCAAGAAATTAAGAATTAAATGTAAAATAAGGAGGACAATTGATGGTCAAAGAAACAAAACAAAAAATAAAGGATGGCCATGTGAAAAGAGGATACCGATTTATATCCTACAACTTGTCAATAGGCATGAAAATGACGTCCTAGCGATTAAGAGACCAACGAACATGAAAGTTGCATAAAAAAATAAGTCTGACGTTACACTGAAATGATTCCTTTGGCTCCATTATGATCATGTAGCCAAGATCGAGAATATGGAATCTCAAAAATTAGTTTTTGTGCTATTTTAATAATCTCAAAACATGATAGGATTGTATTTATTTATTGACAAAAACTTGTGTGAGACTGTCTCATGGGTCGTATTTTGTGATACAATCTCTTATTTGGGTCATCCATGAAAAACTATTACTTTTTTATGTTAAGGGAATTAGTTTTTATTGTGAATATCGGTAGGATTGATCTGTCTCACATATAAAGATTCGTGAGACCGTCTCACGAGATACCTATTCTTATTTATTTTGCGCAAATCCAATCGGTATCGGATGGATATAAATTGATTTTTCTGGATTGGGGACCCGTATAGTTCTACGTGCACGTGCATCTGAATTCGGATCCTATTTGTATTCAAATAATATTTGTATTTCAAATTCGGATCTTGCTGTGGGAAATTAATCACTTAAGTAGCAAAATGTTTTTCTCTTGTTTGAGATTTTTATTAAAGACTATATCTCTTCTTATACGGTTTATATTCAATGAAAAATATTTTTGACATCAAATTTTTTTGATAAGTTAAGTCAGATAAAAAATCCGTGTTATAAAATTGACTTGTACAGTTAACATTTCCAGTCTAAGAGCCTATTCGACTGGATAAACAAGCCCAATAAAGTTTCCGATTCAAGTCCAAGGTAAATGGGCTTAAAATTTAAAATCATCTCGATCTCATCCAGCTACAAACTTATCAGATTGAATCGAATGCTAATATTTTTTATATTTAACAAAAAAAAATATGTTGAACGTGGCTCTAGAATTATCGAAAAAATAATTAAGGTTAGGCGGTATTTGAACATATTTGAGCTCGAGTTCAGTTCGATATTCAATTTTGATCAATCGAATAGATTTTGAACTAACTTGGTTCGGTTGTAGTCCTAATATCATCACTTAATTCTCTGTATGTTAAAAAATCATGTCAATTACTCGCATTCTAGCTGTTTACATCAAACTCTTTCTTATTTTGTACATAAGAAATTGATTACATTCCTTACTCTTACAAAAAAAATTTTTAATTTTATTAATTCAAGTTTTTTTGGGGTCAAATGTACACATGTATGATTTTTTTCATAACGAAATTAAAACAGCAAAAGTTTTTTTTTAAAAAAAATGAACAAATATAATAAATCCAGTTGTTAATTACGTTCGTCGAAGGACCAACTTGCTGATACACTAACAAAATTGTTACCCTCTACTTCTTTTCAAACTTGGCTGTAATGCTCCAATTTAAACAGTTGTTTCCACGATCCAACACATATCTTTTCACAATTCTTATGTCCACACTGATACGCATTTTAAGAATCTTCCCAAAGGACCGTTTATTCTAGAATTGATCCAAATCAATCACATTTAACTTTGAACTTTATATGTTATCAGCTCTCGAAAAGAAGATGCCCTTTCTAGATATAATTAGTATATATCAAATATTTTAAGCTTTCATCCATTGTACAGTCTCATTCAGGCATAGTTTTGGAATTCTTTTCATTCTGGTATGTGATCGGTTCATTCATGTTCATCTTCACCTAAGATCTGCTAGAAGTCGCTCCTTGTCCACACAACTACTTGACACCGACGATCACTCCTCGCCTTCTTCGAAACGGATGTGCGATCTAAGATTGGTATTTCCAATGAGAACGGGTCCTATCGAAGAATCTGCCTCGATCTCAACTGATATTTCCACAAATTGAATTCTTCATCATCAAGATCAACTCTCAATATCTGTCCAAAGTTGTTAAGCAACTGATTGAACTTGAATTATTATATTTATTTTCTTCCATTTGTATAAGATGTTAGCTTACATAGTTGTTAATTGTATAGCTCTATAATGAATTTTGAAATATATATATAAAAAAATCAATAAGCATTCGGATTCATAATTCTTATAGTAAAGCTAAAGCCATCGAAATTTTTTTAGTCGAGGCCTCTGGTGCTCAAATTAGATTTTATTTGTCCTAAAAAAAAGGTGTAGGTTTAAAAATATTAATGAAAAGGTAGTATATGTATATGCTTACCTTTGCAAAAAGAGTCATGCAACAGATATAATGAAATTTGTATATTAATTCTTACAATACCAAAAATACGATAAAAAATTATATTCATCATAATCTCATGATAAATTCAATACAAAACTTCATTAAATAATAACAACATCTTACGATATTTGTAGCTGATACAAGATTAAGCTTATATCAATAATAATGATAATAATAATAATAAATACTTAAATGTCTCAAAAATATCTTTTGGTGCCCTGATGGAAATTGATTTCCCATCAATTATAAATTAAATTTTTTAAAAGTAGCAGGACTCAATAAAAAAAAAATTATATATAAAAAAGGACAGAGAACATCGGTTGTTTCTCATTTTTAAAATACTACTTGAGAAGGCATTTTTATGAATATACGATGAAGTTTAAGTAATCTTTTAAATTAAAATCATGCTGATTAAATAACGTGTTAAATCTGATATGATCGTGCAACACGCAAAGTCATTTAATTTTCGTTGCCTGCTTCTCTTCATATTCAGTTCATATAATTTTTTTATGATATTGAAACTTACTACCACTATCAGTCAGTATACATATAGTAAATTCTCGGGCCAATACATAGTCTGTAAATTACGCTAATCAGTTAAATTACACTGAGCAAGCTCGGTGCGACGTGCTCATCCGAGAAGGTACTGGTAAAAAGAATCGGACTCTCGACTATTGACCAAACACTCACTTGCTCCATCAATTCGAACACGTTTTGGATACGATATGATCACCTTAATGGGCACTTAAAGGAAGTTTGTTCACCAGCAACTACCATGCTGCTACAATGCTTTCCCATCTGTTCTATTTTTCCAATTATATTATTGTTATTACTATTATTATCATCACAAGATTGGACTATAATTTCAAACAATGAGACAGATTGGACTATAATTTCAAACATTGTCTCATTGTGTTTATTTAGACTACTTTCCTCTGAATTTAATGAGTCAATATCACATGTCCTAAGAATTGTAAAGTTGATTTGATTTCAAAAAATTCAAACGTATACGAGTCAATCAAATTATTTTCAAAATCTAATATTGTTTTTAACTATCTAACACATTCGAAAACATAAAATTTCTATGAGATCATCGAACAAAACAATTTTGTGAGATAAAATTCCGACCCAATCAACCATGAAAATTTATTACTTTTTATCTTTAAAATATTAATTTTCGCTGCAAGTATAAATCGAATTGAAATATTTCACATATCTATACGAGACTTACTCGTTAGAAATTATTCCGTGGTTATTAAAATTTAAAAGAACTCGTAACTTTTGAGTTTACGGATGACTTGAGAGCTTTGTAGATTTATTGATTTATGTAATTAGCGATGTTTTTTTTTTATATATAAAACCACGTAATACATTAAATAGTTGATATAAAAACTTTCGAGACTGGGGAATAATTGAGTACAAACTTAAAATCGTGGATTTTTCCAATTCCATGGTTAAATACAATTGATTTATTTGGACAATTTTTTCTCTCATCAAATTACAATTATTTGACGTGTCTCTCCAAATATATAAAGGAAAATAAGGTACAACCTCCTTTCTTTTGAATGTAAAATTAATATTAGCCTCAACTATAAAAAAAGATGCAAAGTCAATTTAAAATATCAAACATATTTATTAATATCTATTAATGCAAAAAATTTTCTATAAAAAATAATTATCAGGCTCCATAATGCGTACTTTTGAAATAAACAATAGTCAAATTAAAAGTAAAATAATACAGAAATATAAAATCGACTATCTTTGAGTCAAGATAACTAAATCATTTTAAACTACATTCGATGTACGACGAACGCCGTTGCATTCATTGACGTTTTTTCATATTTCTCACTCAACTTCTTTTGTTTGTAAGCCCGATGATTTTTTTTATTGGTTTGTAAATATTTTAATCAAAGATATTTTTCAATCTCAATAATATTACAAATTTGCGGTCATAAAAAAAATCGACAATCGTTATCATGCAAAATTTATCAAAATAACTACATTGTTTTTTATTAACATTGTAATTTTATAGAGTATGTCTTTTGTGAGACGATTTTACAGATATATATCTGATAGACGAATCGACTCAATCTATAGATATACGTCTTACAAAATTGAGTATCGTCTCACATAAGTTTTTGTGAACTTTATAATACATAACCACCGTAAAAGTTGCATTAATTTATTTGTACTAACTGGAGGTAATCTCCACTCAAATTAATTAGGAAAATTTTCACTAGAGCTGAATTTGGATGTGAGGCAAACATCCCTCTTTCTAACTGCTTTTTTTTTTTTCAGTTAAAAAAACCGTTTTCTACACAATTTAGGCTCATGCACAACTATATAATCGAAAACTAGCAATATAAAAATATTTAAAATTAAAGTAAATAATTTAAACAAAAAATAGTATTTATTATTTACTAAATGCCGACTTTTTTTACCAGAATATTACACTAGAAAATAGAATGAACAATCCTCGATCAGAATGCTCCGTCATATATATAAACTCAGACGTCTAAATTTCGAAGTATCA
Source organism: Primulina huaijiensis (assembly GCF_012295235.1). NCBI lineage: Eukaryota > Viridiplantae > Streptophyta > Magnoliopsida > Lamiales > Gesneriaceae > Primulina > Primulina huaijiensis. The sequence continues at coordinate 17,585,489 of NC_133321.1, forward strand.
TTTAATTATGATAATTAATTAATAAATAAAAGATTGCATTTTTACGTTAAATTTCAATTACCATATTTTGTGAGAGAGACACTGGATCAATCTTCATCCTCTCTTCTAGCTTTCTTGGTTTTCTGTTCTTCTACACTATCTTCAACCACCGGCCGGAATATGGATTCAACCTCGTCCGCCGCCGCATCGAGTTGGAGGCTCCGGCGAGCTGGCGACGGGGACGCTTTTCTCTTAACTCCCGATTGCTGCGGCCTGGTTTTCCTAGGCGCCGGCGGGCATTGAGTCGCTGCCGGTATTTTGTGATCGGATGATGTCGGGGTTCTGAACCCATCATCCTTCTCGTCAACATTCTTCACGGCTTCATCTTCTTCCTTAACCTCGATCGCTCCAATGTTTTCCTGCGTCTTTTCTTGAGCTCCGGCGCCTGATTCCGGACCAATGTCCTCTGGGTTTTCTGAAACGGCTGGGCTCGGATTATCTCGTTCGGTGATCCGTTCTTGCTGGTCTTCGTCTTCTTCGAGTGTAAATTTCGGGCTACTATCGCTTTCGGGCATCCTCAGAAATGGAGAAAAGGCGAGAATTTCTGAGCACATTAAGGTGAAATATCTGAAGAAATGGGAGATGAAATTGGTCGGGGAAGGCTATTGTTGGAGATGAGAGGGTGTTAAATAGATTCCACGTGAGATTAAAATCAAGAAATTAGAGGGATTAACAATTTTCTTCTATTTTCTCCACAATCATGGTAGAATTTAAAAGGGAGATTTTTTTTACAGAAAAAGAGAAGAAAATGGGTAAGGCTTTCCCGAACAGCTCTTTTTGGCGAAGGATCCAATGCGAACACTCACTCACATATAAATCTCTTACTTTCTTCATTTCAGAATAAAATTTGTCCTCCTTTCTCATAATTTTTTTATTATAAATTTATAAATAAATATATATTTTATACATATTATTTAGATACGTTAAACTTTTATATATTGCATAAATTTTATATATTTTTATATATCTGATGAGATCTATATTACATATCTTGTGGGAGTTGTATTAAATTCCATGATAATTTATCCAATTTATATAATTTAAAGCATACATTTCAGTATTGTAAATTAAAATTTTCAACAATAGAATAGATAATTAGTGGTGATTGATTTGAGATTATATCTTGATTGGTCAAACACTGTTAAATATTTTTAATAATGCGAAAAACTTTTAGGAATACATAAAAAGTAATTCATATTATGCAATCTAGTTGAAGAGTGCTAAAATGTTAAATCATATTTACTATAATTAAACTAGGGCATATAACTTTAAGATTTAGTTATTTTTTGCATTTGCACAAAAAAAAAAAACACGTGAGATAACAATTTTTGAATCCGACGGAGAATCCGATATCATACTCGAATGAAATAAGATATGGAGAGTATTTTTTTACCCAATTAAATAAATGGGTAATCGGGAATTAGGATTTTCGGGTATGAGGATGGAGGTGGGTCTTAAAGTATCCTACACATACTCTACCCGTATATCTGATTAAATGAATATATATTATATGTGTGTGTGTGTGATTTTCGGCTATAATTTTAATTCTAATATATTTTTGTTGAATGATATTAGTGGGATGAAATGAATAAAATTATCGATATATAGCCGCCTTTTTTTATTGGATAATAACGTTAAGATAAATTGTTTATAATAATTTGTTATTTTTTCTATAATGTTTAATTTTCTAATTTTCATATATTTTTTCTTTACCGCTCTCAACAATTTAATAAATATTTATAGTTTATTCGAAATAATTCAAATTTGATAAAATGTAATTATAAACAGTAATGGGATATCTAGTAGGACATGGATATTCAATTATCTTACGAGTATGATGATGAAATTGAATACCCGATTAAGATGGAGATGTGGAAGATGATGAATATAATAAATGAGCATGAGGACGGATATATATATTCCTACTCAAACTTAACTAATTTTCATCCATACACCGTGTCCCTTGATATGTTTTTACTTTTCTTGTAACTTTTTTCAAATAATACATAAGATTACGATTCAAAGAGCGACGTGATTAAAAAGTAGACTCTAAAAATTCATTTTTTTTATATTACAACCTCAAAATATCGAACGTAAATTAATTTGTGTGTGTGTGTGTGTGTGTGTGTTTATATATATATATAAATTTTTCTTTCGAAAAAAATTTGGTGGATGGAGATCGCTAACGTGATCCCCGTTGGTTCAGCCCTACCCATAATGTTGTGTCTGTGGGCATTAGTACATGGTATAATCTTTGGTATCTTTGGATTACTGTCGGGATTTATTCTTAATTTTCGGACAATATGATTCAAAATTTTGCTTCTTATGAAAGCCATTAAAATTAAAACACAAAGTCCACACTGTAAATTTGAATTACTCGACAGTGAACATATAACAAAATTACTCTTTTATATATTTCAATTTGTTTGAGTGAAATTTGCTATTTTATTTATATAAGTTAACATGTTTTGAGTTTTAGTAATATAATACTAATCATCGAAATTATTTTTATTTTTTTTTTCATGGATGTGAAATGTATATGTAGGAAATTAAAAATTTTATTATTATTTAGAAACGAAATACTTTAATTGGTCAAATGGTAAGGAAATATTTGATAGTAGGGGGCCAATGCTACTTATTTATTATATATGTTTTATACATTTAAAAAAATAGGTCAAGGTGGGTGAAAAAGTTTTAGATTTTTTTAATTTCTAAACAGTAATTATTTAAACCTACGGATGACTGAAACTTTTTCCGGCAGAATTTAATATGTTATTTAATACACGTGTTCGTGTTTGACTTCATTAAAAATAAAATTAGAATGTAATTTTTGGCTTAGATGATTTTAAATCAGAGCTTAAAAAAGATCGGACTTTGACTTAAGTGGTTGTAAGTTGCTCAAATTCGAACCCTCCCCACCCTATAATTTAAGAAATAAAAAAAAATCAGAGTTTAAACTATTATATATATATGTGTGTGATATATTGAAAATCTTAAATTTTTATTTACATCATCGTGACAAGGACATATATTTTTTGTTTTTGTTTCGAGGGGACCAAATATTATTCAACGGGTTGGATTTTTGTTACTTGGGGATGGATTGTGAAAATCAAGTAGATGATATACTTGGACTAATTTTTTGTTTTTTAACAATTTGTATGTTAATAATTTTATAAACCATCTTCATATGAACGATTATTGCATTCAACAAATATTAGTGAACATCAGCCAAATCACACTCCTCAAATTTTATGTTTTTCTTATAGTACAATCACACTAAGCACTTTTAGTAACTAATGGAACTTCAGATTTGTATTGAAAATTTCAGCAGACACCTAAATTAATTAATAATAAATAAATAAATGCATAAATTGACTAAAATATTCCTTCGTAAGAGCGAGGTAGCTACCAGCTAGCAAAAAATTTCCTACACGTACAATTTGGTCCTAACCAGAAATGCTTGCGGCTGTCACCCTTCAATGCTAATTAAGACAAATAAATAATCTCTTCAATTAACAATTGAAATACATTAATAAAGCTAAGACCCTCAATACCGATCCAACCTCCACATTCATTCATCAATAAATAAATTATGAAATATATTTAATTTGTGTATGTTGTTTAACTTCTTTTTAATTTTTTATGACCGAAGAATCCGCAACTATTGTGCGTATTAAGTAAATCTACGAGCTTTAATATAAGCTTACGCAAATCATGCTAGTTTAGTTAGTCAAACTAAATAAGATTTGTACAACTAGTAGTCATGTTACTATATCAGTTCCGAACTGGATTAAACCTTTCAGAGTTCCGGATGATGAAACTTAACCAATCTTATATGTTACCGGGATTGAGTTGATTTAAATCGAACAGGACCAGATTGACACCCAACTGGAATCGAATTTTTAAAAAATCATTATATGTATGTGTGTGTGTGTGTATGCATGTAGTGTACATATTACCTACAGTTGTTTGAAAACTGGTCCTGAAATAATTCCGATACCGGATTCAAACGGATCAAATTAAATGATTTTGGATCTATTTTAAAACAAACCAATTCAATCCATTTGTGGGTGTTAAATTTAATTCAACCAAGAAGCAATATAATTGGTTCCAAATTGAACTGAATCGAATTTGGGTTGGTTCCGGATTGACTAAAGAGTAGGTCTTTTGTGAGACAGTCTCACGAATCTTTATCTGTGAGACGGGTCAACCATACCGATATTCATAATAAAAAATAATACTCTTAGTATAAAAAGTAATACTTTTTCATGAATGACCCAAATAAGAGATTCGTCTCATAATATACGACCCGTGAGACCGTCTTACACAAGTTTTTGCCTTGACTAAATATGTTAACCATGATTAACAAGCTCGATCAAGAAAGTACACAAGATGATGATATCCATGATAAAAGAATTTGGATTCGTAATGGGCCTCCGATGGGAGAAAACTTATTGTGTTATGTTATTAGTAAAACAAGGTAATTCCAAACATGTTAATTTTTTCAAAATCAATGTTATATTTTCTAAATATTTTAGCTTCTAGTATTTTTTTGAACATGGATCTTGTTCATACGTTGCCATTGCTTGGCCAATCTTGCGTCACGTTAATTTTCCGAAGAAATTTCAGATCCATTGTTTTTGAAACCTTTTGTAATGGCTGACTTGGTGTAAATTTAGTGTGACGCAGGGAACATATGACAAAGGTGGAGTATTTTTATTGATCGGTTATATAGGTCGAGTTGGACATCCAATTGTTTCGATTAAATCAGTTTATTTTTATTTTTAAAAAAACCGCAACAAATCAACAGCTCGATTCGATGCCAAACAACCAGCACCGGCTATTTCGCGGCGGCGGAGCCATTTCATTGCGATGGTGCCGCAGATTATCCAGACGAGATTGGATAATTGCCGCTGCGGCTGTGGCGACGCTCGGTGTTCTCTACCTATCCATCTCCCCCATTTCTGTCTCACGGGCATTTACGAATCCAAATAAAAATTCGACACCAGCTTCTGATTGGGTGCTTTTCACGCCTCTTTCTAAATCAACGAAAAATTCTGCCGGTTATTGCCTGAACTTTTTATTTATCTCCATGTTTTCTCGTTTAGTGGTTTACCCGTTTTTTTTCCTTCTAAAACCATTACTGAATCTCATTATCATTGAATATGTCGTACTTGTAGTTTGCTTGGATGGAAGTGTGCCTGGCTATCATAGAGAGAGGGGTTTCGGATCTGGCTCGGACAGCTGGCTTCTTCATGTTGAGGTTTCCTTCTTCTTTTTCCCTTTCTCATTCGGTCCTAATTTCTTGTAGACTGTTTGATGAATGTCATAGTTATGCAGCATAGATATAGTAGACATTTTAGTTATTCGTTTTTTGGTTCGCAGTTTCGAAAAATTTTCAATCTTCGTAAGGCGTTTGCTTTTGACTTGGGTACTGCTTTAAGACTTAGGCAAGGAAACTGAATATCTATATGCGTCTTCTTGAAGTTCAGAGTGCGATGCATTTCCCAAATATTAAGTATTTTCATGCTCCATCGCTGACTTGCCCAACTGTGGGAGGATAATGCTGCCAATTTATTATCTTCACATTACTAAATTACCTTACTGTATCATCTTCTGTGAATAATATTATATTGTCCAATAGCAGGATAATTGCAAATTTTATGCCCTGTATTATTAATTGATGAAGGAAATCTTTTTCCCAATGCTTGATTTTTCTATTATAATCTAGCAAGCTCTCCAATAAGAGATGCCATGATATATGCTGCTCATTGCTGTAAGGAGAGACTTCAAACTAGCTTGTCCTAATTTTTTTTATGTGGGGTCAAGCGTGGACCCCACTTGTTTGGCTATACAACATCTTATTAACAGAGACGTTGTATTAGCAAGTCATTTTGGTTTCAGTTTCAGGCTTGAAGCACAGCAATATATGCTGATCTCATGGAATTTTTGTTGGAATTTTTATTCTCAAATTCTCAAATAATATGCATAGCTACATCGATGTCAACAGGGAGGAGGATGGTGCAATACTTTGTCATCATGCTCGGCTCGTATGAGCACGAAACTTGGTTCATCAAATTACATGGAACGTCAAGTTCAATTTTCTGGTATTTTGAGCCATGATCCACTTCAAAATCCTGGTAAATATTTTTTCCCTGGATCTTTATATTTCATTGATGGCCTTGGCACTTGTTGATTCTGGTTAAGATGGAAAATGGTCTCGGTACTCTTGAAGAGGGGGTGGGAGGGGTGTCCAATGGACCATATTAGATTCTAAAAATAACATTTAAAAAATTTGAAGTTTGTTTCAAGGCTGTTTTTAAATTTTGTGTAAAGTGAATTTTGTTTAAGCAATAATTCACATTGTGATTAAACAAAATCCAGTTGAGAGGGCATATAAAGTGATGAAGTTAATGGCAACAGTGTAACATAATAACAAAAGTACGGAAAATAAAGAGACGAGATTTATAGAGATTTGAAAGTGGTGACTGGTGATATCTGTCTTTGTCCCCTCTTCTTTCATTATGGAAGGTGCAAGGAATTACTTAGAAGATTTGACTCTTGTGAATAATTTGTAGTCTTTAAAAATGACCACAGCTTGTAACTCATAGACATCACCCATCCCATATCTAGGCTTGAAACACTTTAACTCCACTCAGATTAGTTGTCATATTCATTTTTTTTAAAATTGAGTCCTGGATCCGAAAAGTCACGCCAACAAATACAACAACATGGCAATAAGTGTATTTATGTATCTTAGAACAAAATTCTTAATAGTTTGGTTTACTAAACTCTCTAATACACCATAGTTTGTGAAACTCAATATATGCAGAGTCGAAAGCTTCATAAATTCTCTAATCTTTAGTGTCTTCTATCTCCAGTCTCTCTGAATAGATGAGGGTCTTCAACGACAATATTTTGAATTTGGCAACTGTTTATATCATCTTACCCAAAATATCTTCTCATCAAATATTCTGTGTAATTTTAGGAGTTTGAAGTTTGGAGCAAGGCTTTATTCTGTTTCTTCAGTAACTCATTGAAACTTTCTATACTATATTTTTCTTGAAACTGATTTGCCTTTTTTTTTTTTTTTTTTTTTTTAAGTTAGCTGATCTGGTCTGGATGCTTCAACCAACAGAGAGTTTTTGTCTTGAATGATGACCAATGTCTTGACCAATTTGTTGGTCTTAGCCGAGTTTGCCCATAAGTAGCTATTGATAGATATACTTGTCTCAGCTGGTTTTCTCTCTGCCGTAGTTGTCCTAGGCAAATTTCGGAAGATTTCTTAAGTGACCATCTACTTTGCTGATCTGGATTTGTCAAGCATATGCATCGATGATATATTACTTTCAACCTGATGCCAAATTTCTATTGTTCGCTTCTCTAATGTTCCATTTTTTTTGTCAATCTTCAGATTTTTTCAACTGGAATAAGGTGAAGATCCGGTATTGTGATGGAGCATCATTTTCTGGGAACCCTGAAAGTGAGTTCAAAGTAAGTTTATAGGAAGTTTACCTCTTCATTTTAGTTGATGGAGATATTACATCTAAAAGAGATGCCTGAAAGACATGATTGGAGTAGTGTGAATATACAGTGAAGGTAATGAGTTTCCTGTTCAACTGTGTACCAGAATGGGACTAAACTTTTCTTCAGAGGTCAGGTTATCTGGAACACACTAATGGATGAGCTCTTGTCAAGTGGGATGGCTAATGCTAAACAGGTATGTAAAGCAACTCTCAAGCATATTTCGTTTCAGTTTGTCTGGTGTGATATTTCTGTAAGGTGAATAGCTATTAGGGTCGGGTGCAAATTCATCATGTCTATGATACCATGATAATTTCCACAATTTTTTTCCTGTATTGAGTTATTGAAAACAATCAGTTATTGTCGGAGTAAGAGTTTAGATCCTAGCGCCAAAAAGATGGACTCCACTGCTTGTTTAATTAAATGGTTGAAGCACTACCAAACATGAAAGGTTCCAGTTTCTTACACGTGCACTGTATAACTTCACAGGCTCTTCTTACAGGGTGTTCTGCTGGTGGTTTAGCCACTCTTGTACATTGTGATGATTTCCGAAAGCTTCTATCAAAGGACGCAGATGTCAAGTGCTTAGCAGATGCAGGTTTTTTCCCTAACGAGTATGTATTATACATTCTCTCAGCACTTATTAAACAATATTGGAATCATGTTATGTTGGGATTTACCTCTGATAAACGGCCTAATGATAAAACCTACATGCTGACAGTTGTATATAAATTATTTCTTTTCTCACGCTTTGGAAGTTTCCATAATTTGTGAGCATGGGAAAATATTGAAATGTTCACTATGAATGCAATTAATAGCAATTGTTGTATCTCTATCCGAAAGCTCCTTATACAGCCTTTTGATTCCTGAATGTTGGTGACTTTTTTTTCCACCCAAAATTTTTTCCACTTTAATTGTTTAAATCTTTTTGGGAGAAATGATCCCAAAATTTTTGGTGACTAGAATTATTTCCTTCAAGCCTAGCATAAAAATGTTATCAGGGGTATCTTGATATGGCATCATTCCATTAAGTTAAAATTTTGCAGTAAATTATTTTTGTGGAAGGTCATATTGATGTCGATTGCTTCTCGCTTCCTTTTATATTGACTTGAATTTTTGATTTGTGACCAGGAAAGATATTTCTGGAAATAGCACCATTGAGTCGTTTTATCGTGATGTTGTGCATCTCCAGGTTGTTCCAAAACTACATAAGCAATGATCATTTACATGAGCAATTTATATATTTTGTTTGGTATGTTTTTTTAGCATTTGTATGTTTACAGTTGGAATCACATGACAGTACATTAACTTGATTTTCAATTTATCAACCCCCCCCCCCCCCCCCCCCCGGCCTCTCTGTTACTAATGCTGATGGTAACTTTATTTTGGATTAAACATGCTCTCATTTCCAGGAAATACCGGCATAAAGATCAAGTCGAAAAAGCTGATTTCTGCTAGTCTATTGGATTAATTGTACAAATGTTATTATATTAATGAGTAGCTTCCCCACTCAATAACCTACTAACCTCAAGTTCTGAATGCCAAGATCTTGGAACCAAATCGCGAACTTCCAAAATTCATGAAATTAATTGGTTAATTTTTGTTTGTTACAAGTATTGTAATATTTTTTATTTATGATTTCAGGGATTGGCAAAGAGCTTGAACCATGATTGTGTTGCCAGATCAGAACCGCATAAGGTGCAACTTCTTTTCTGTTGTTTAGGTATTTTTGTTTCTTAAATAGTTTGTGTTGGTTGCTGTACGGTGCTTACTTTCATTATTACTCAAATTTTGATTGCCTAACCTGCATTTTTCTGGTACCAGTGTTTCTTCCCTCAAGAATTTTTAAGAAGTTTAAAGACCCCAATCTTCTTGGTCCAACCAGCATATGATTTTTGGCAGGCAAGTTCATATTTCAGTTCATTTCTTATTGTTTTCTTTCTCAAGAAATATTCCGATAACTTTATTTCCAGATAGCAAATATTTTAGTGCCTGCTGCTGCAGATCCTCATGGTCGCTGGTTTAGATGCAAGTTAAATATTTTCAACTGTGATCCCAGCCAAATAGATGTGCTCCATGGTACTGTGAGATATTGCTTATTTTTTATTTAAATCATATGCTACGATATTGACAAAGAGATTCCTTCATAAATTTCAACGTTATTGCCAATCTCAAAAATACTAAGTTACCAGCAAATGTTTGGATTTTTTATTTACCTTGCATTGGGAATGAATGCCGTCATGGAACAAAAAAAAAGACCGAAACTGCTGGGACTTTTATCATATCACATCCTCAAGTTTTCTTAAAATTTCCTTCAAATGACACAGGATAGTCTGAGAATTTGAAATTAGCGATTACACGAAAGCATCTATATCCCATCTTTTAGATGAAAATATATGTGAGAATCACATAAATACCGATGTCTAAGCAGCTCTAGTCTCCTTACACTTTTAATTCAGGCTTAAAAGTTGCGATATGAATGAATTTTTTCTCCCGCATGCAGGTCACAGAAATTCTTTGCTGAAAATGCTTAGTGAATATCGACAAATACCAGAAGTAGGAATGTTCGTTAATTCTTGTTTTGTTCACTGCCAGACATGGATGACCGATACTTGGCATTCTCCTACTTCTCCCAGAATCGACAATAGAGTAAGTTTTGTTTCATCTCCCAAGATTCACTAAGTTTCTTCCTTGTCAAAATTTTTGTGTGCTCCCTAAGACATATTTCATTCTGAATTTAGTTCACCTCATCTCCTTTTGCTGTTTGTTAAACAGACAATTGCGGAATCAGTAGGTGATTGGTACTTTAAGCGAGACTCGGTGAAAAGAATTGATTGCCCTTTTCCTTGCAATCCTACTTGCTATCACATGGATTTTACTCACAGTTAATGTATTTTAAGATCACATTTAACCTCTTCGACGATTTGCTGGGAATTAAGAATTTTTCAGTTCTTTTTGCAATCTACCAGTTGCTCATGCAGATGAATGCACATATTTGAAATCCAGTGTTCGAGGATGCTGGTTCATAGTATTTCGCAGCAAGGACAGAATGAAGTATTCTTAATTATGTATTTCACCGCTGTTGCGGATCATATTTCATGAAATTGGGGAATCACACTCAATGAAATGGATCATTTCCGATTTTGTTCAAATACTTGCGCGGGCGTGCCCAATGTAATGTACCCATTCTTATAGGAAAATGTGAACTTCAAGGAGCACTGCTCCAATGTGGTCAACATATTAATTCGATGATAACGTTGACGCTGTTTATGATTTAAGTCGAATATATATATATATATTTATTTAAAAAAAGAAAAAGAAAAAACAACACTACTACCAAGGTCCAAGAATCACCAAGTTTTGAACTGATTTTTCATGTTGCGCTGCGGGCAATTAAGTTTTTGTATAATTTTAATTCTTGTACTGAGGCCGAAAAGAAATTAATTTAATCATTTCTTCATTGTCGTACATGGAATATACGAACTAGAATACTTTACAATCGACCTCCAGTGCTAGTAAAATCACGCAAGAAGGTGTAAGGTGGAATATTTGAGTATTTGGTTAATAGTAAGTTCAATTATCTCTATTAATATTTTGTGTGAGTTTGTCACATAGAATTAGTCTTGTGTGGTTTATTTGACTAATGTGGTTTGCTGGTTATTATGTTAGTAGAGTTTATCTAGTACGCACTGAAGGATAACGGTTGCATATTCTCACGTCATAAAAAAATCACGCATAAAAAGATACGATCAATGAAATAAGTTTGAATAATTGATCAACACAAAAGTTAAATATAACTATCGAATAGCTCATATTTTTGTTTTAAATAAGTGTTAGGATCAAACACTTATTACAAGACCAAAAACTATAATTGTTAGTAAATTAATAACTTTATTTTCTTATACATGTGACAGCGCAAAATGCACTTACTTGGGTGTTAATGAGTGCATTGTTAGGCACAAGAGTTCGGAAATGTGTCTATTTGCTAGTCTTTTCTGATATTCTGCTTACCATTTTCCTATCATTGATCATATTCCTAACAGATGCAGTGTTACCCGTTAAGATCTGACATAACTCTTTTACAACCCGTCTAGCCAACTAGATCAAGCGGCGCAATGACAGCTGTTTGATGCACGAGAACTTTCTAGAAGATCATCTATCTCAGTACTACTCTCACTCATGTACGCTTAACCCAACATCCTCTAAAAAGTAAAGAAATATGCTTATTGAGAGACTTGAACTCATAACTTCGCTGTTATACCAATTGTTAGGATTAAGTGCTTACTATTATGACAAAAACTATAGCTATGATCCAATACGCAAATTTATTTCTTTATACTCGTGACACTGCAACATCTACTTGAGTGCTAATGGGTTGGACTTTTAGACCCATTAGTTCGGGAAGGAGCGTGTCTATCTTCTAGCACTTTGTCATATCCATTACAAATTAGACTTATCATTTTCTTATTATCAGCTATGTCTACAACAGATACAGTATTAGGCGTTAAGATTCAGCGTCACTCTTATAGGGCTCACCTAACTAACCAAATCAAGTGGCGTAATGTCAATAGCTTTACACACAAAAACTTTCCAGGATGTCACATATTTCATTATTACTCTCAATCATGTACAATTAATCCGAAAATAATTAGTAATAATTAAAGTTTAAAATGAGATATGTAATTTCACTGTATAACAAATAAATTCTTCCTTGTATGTGTGATAAAATTTCATTAAAAAAAGTATAATACCACTACACACATTATTATAAAATCCAGTTAAATATACAGAATAAATATATTTTGAGACACGAAGTAGTGGAAAAAGTTTTCCATCCACGCCTAATGGTGCAAAATAATCGATACCCCACTCTAAGTTCCAAATATGAATATTTAAATATCACAAACAAAGTAATCCCTTACCAATAATATTGAGGAGACCATGTGGTAGCATAAATTAATGGAAATTTGTAGTGAAAAGAGATTTGATCCTCATATAGAATTGGGAGGGCCATTCTTTTAAGTTTGATAGAATCCACTCTATGTAGTGGTTCATTACTTTTTACATGAAAGCATTTTGCTTTAACGTGAAATAGAACTCATGTATTTTTTTTTTTTATAGAAACTTATTTGACCGCACAATTAAAAGTGCCGGCTGTTCATCTCCTTTTTAATTCAATTTCAATTGTTATAAAAGGCAAAAACTTATATGAGACAGTCTCACGGGTCGTATTTTGTGAGACAGATATCTTATTTTGGTCATCCATGAAAAAATATTACTTTTTATGTTAAGATTATTTTTTTTTATTGTAAATTTCGGTAGGGTTAACCCGTTTCATAGATAAAGTTTCGTGAGACCGCTTCACAAGAGACATACACTTGTTAAAAACTTAATTTGGACAGAGATTTGAATTTCAAATACTTAATACAAATCCAATCAAATCGTTTCACTAAATTTCAGATTTATGTATTTTTCCAATATGCCATTTTGAGACACTTTTTAACAAAACCAATAGATTTCAGATTCTCATTCACTGGAGTAATTTCAAATTCAATATTGAAATGAAATCATTCAATCTAAATACACAAATATTTAAAATTTAAAGTTCCAGATAATAAATAAAACCCCTTTATATATGATTTTAAATGAAAAAATAGATTATAATGTATAATTCTTGTACAAAAAAGGGGGAAAAATCTAGATTTAGAAATTCAGCTTCTTAAATTTGAGGGGCACTTGTTATCTGTGATTTAGATCGGATAAGTGAGCTCTATGATTATACAAAAAATCACAAAAATAATTTTTACAAATATTTAAAAAATAATTATGAATTTTCCCTTTTCAAAATTAAGAGTAGGTCTCTCGTGACACGGTCTAACGAAATAACGAATCTTTATCTGTGAGACGGGTCAAGCCTACCGATATTCTCAATAAAAAGTAATACTCTTAGCAAAAAAAGTAATAGTTTTTCAAGAACGACCCAAATAAGATATTTGACTCACGAAATTGATCCATGAGACCATCTCACGTGAGTTTTTGTGCAAAATTAAAGTATACTAATATGATTATGAAGAACTAATTTTTAAATAAAAAGTTTATTCTGAAAACGGGACATAACATTTAACATATGTAGTAAGGAATCGTGTGTGGCGGATGACGAAGACCAGAAGCTCCACAGATCACGCCACGTGTACGGCTGATGTACACCACTCCACTCCGCCGCTGCAGTATAAATACGAAGCTCCACTTCGAAACAATTCAGAGCGATCAGTGAACAGCAAACAATCTAATCTCAAATCCTCCATTTTCAAACTTATTCGGAAAATGTCTTGCTGCGGTGGAAGCTGTGGCTGCGGCCCCAACTGCAAGTGCGGCAATGGCTGCAACGGGTAACTAACTAATCATACCTTTTATTTTATATGGATTTTTCGATTTCTATTATCCGTAATCATATTTTTTGTGCAGTTGCGGCATGTATCCAGATCTGAGCTTCTCCGAGGCCGCCGTCGCTACCCCGGCTCAAGTCCTCGGCTTCCAGAACAAGTACGTGTCGAGATGGTTATTCTTCAAACACGAAATTCCTATTTTATTTATTTTTTGGTTGGATTTTTGCAGACAGGTTGAAGAATCAGAGATGGTCGCTACAGAGAACGGGTGCAAGTGTGGGGGCAACTGCAACTGCAGTACATGCAGCAAGTGCAATTAAATTGGGCCTGGCCCAAACCTTATTGGGCTCACTAAATGTCCTACATTAAAAATAATAAAATAAAAGTAACTGTGGGTGCTTAAATTCTGCGTCTGTTGTCTGTCTGGTAAACTAAGTATATTTAAAATTAAAATGTTGCAATTTGCACCATTATTATGAACACTACTACTGAATCGATACCATATTTTAAAAAATGGAGAAAAAATCAATGCAATTAAGGGAAACACCCTTTTAAAAAAAAAAATTTAAATAAAAAAAAGAAACATTACATCAAACTAATTGAGCAGTAGCAAACAGAAACAAACTCAAGATGTCACAAACATGTTAGGTGTAAATGATACAACAAGCATGGAACAACTATAATTAGAAGGAAACAAAGGAAAAAACTGCAAGCAAAGTAGTATTTGACATCCCCCCCCTCAACAACTAGATGTTGTCACGTTCTGATTCTTCAAACATCCCTTTTGCAGCTCTTTCGAACAAGTTATGCACCTTCAAAATAATTTCAATCCACATTTATGCAACGGTTGCAACGCAAAGAAATCGGTTACCAAGTCTTAGTTTTTATCTAACCTGCTTTGACGAAAATCCCATCTTCTGCAGATCATTTAGCTGCATTCATACAAAGGATCAATCGTTTTCTAAGTATCTTTTTCGCAACAATTACACCAAGCTAGATGGTGATGATATTGTTTCATATCAATGTCATTTTCTTACCGACTTTACGGGGCTCGATTCCCTTAGCTCGATGATGTACTCAGCTATCTTTGATCCAATTCCCTGAATATAGTTATGAAATTCATAAATCAAATGTAAAAAACAAGCATATGTTGCGAGTTATATCATTACTATCAATGTTACCTTCAATTCCAGTAGCTCCTCCCTAGCAATAGTTTGATGGATGTGAAAATGGTATCAACATCAACAAAGAATAACAAAAGTCACATATGACTAAGAAAAAAAAAAAGGCATCACTAAATGACTCGAGTTACCTGCTGGCGGTGTTCAAGAATTCGATGTAATCCTGGATGAGGGAGCTCTGTTCATAGAGAACAAGTTCATATTCGTCAGAGTAAACGAGAGGGATCGCGTCATTGATTGATTTATATGGTAAAATTCACTCAAATACCTTTAAACGAGAGCTCTGAGCCACCAATTTTTTGAATGGGGTGCTTAAATCTTGAAAGATATTTTCGCCATCGGGTGTTATGGAATTTGACTTTGAAGTCTTTGAATCCAGAGGTGACACTTGGGGTTTTTTTATGTTAGTGTTAATAGAAGAAAGGGCTTCTCGTTGTGGACTTTGAAATGCTTTAATATTTTCACTGACAGGAGGAGACAAGGTAAGGGTGCTGTGATATGTATTTGCTCTCCTTTCCTCATCGAACACATCTACAGTAGAAATTATATACTTAGAATTACAACTAATACATAATTAGGGAAAAGAGGCTTTAAGGTAGAATACCAAGTAAAGGAGAATTTAGTTTTGATGTGTCGTCATGAATTGATACCACACATTTATTTTTCACAGCAGCAGCAAGGTCTTCAACCTGTGGATCAAACACATATGATGATATTTCACGTAGCTTTTTGGAATACTCGCTTTTTGAAGCCGTTTAATGAAACTCTACATATACCATCACAAAAGTAATGGCTATATATATGTTGACATAGACTGAGACTAGAATTTCTTTTAAAGAACGATATTCATACAGGCTACCATTTCGCATATTTAAACTAGTGCTTACCTTCCTGCAGCTATTTTCATGACACCCAGTGTTAAATAATTTTCTGCTAGTCAGGAATGGAGTCCTGTAAAATGAGAGTACACTTATAACCAAAGTAAGAGTCGAGTTATGAAGCAAGATAACTAACAGTATATAGTTTTTACCGTTGCTTCAAATTCATAACTTCTTGCTTTTGAACAGACTTTGAATCACTGAAGTTTGGGCATGTGTTTATTTTCCTTGTAGAATTCACAGAACAAGGAGTTCTACCAGAAATCGGAGACTGAAATGCCACCATTTTTTGGGAACTTTTTGTTTTCCCTTTTGATTCGAGCCATGCAAGAAGCTTAGCCTCCATGTCAATTTTCATCTTTGAGGAAGCATTCTTCTGAGCCGACATAAAATTTGACACATGGCGAGATCTAGCTGCTAAGCTTACTGTGTGAACAGATTCTTGATACTCTCTGGGGTTCTATGAAAATGCAAAAGACAGATGGTGACCTTAAGCGAGCCCTAGAACTTTTAAATTAAGATGCATACAACCAAGATATAGAATGCCATACCAAACATGCAATCATAAGAGCCCGGCTTGTTCCACCAAGAGAATCCTGTAATATGCGTGTCAATTTACTTTCCCTATAAGGTATCCTTGGCTTCTTGTTGTTTAGTGCATATATCACATTCGAAAGTGCGAACAAAGATTGGTTTATTTTTGCGCTTTCTTGAAGTCGAATCCCTTCATTGAAAGTTTTCCTGTTATCTTCATTTCCTACAAATATAAATATCAAATGTAGAAGATTTATACCTATGGTCCAGATACTAGTACACATGAACTCAGATTTAATGAAAAACTCGAAAAAAAACCTGCTAAATCAATAAGGTTAAGCTTCCCAGTCACAGGATTTGCAACATTATCATTTGAAGGAGTGGAAATAGTGATCACGAGAACTGCATGGCTTCTGCTAGATACGTCGTTGAGACCTGTACGTGCGACCTTCCTTCTCTGAAGAGCGGTATAGAAAATCTCATTGAATTGGGAAATAACACTTACTCCAATTTGAGATAATCCTTTGAGATGAAGCTTTTCATCCTTATCATTCAATACCATTATCTTCTTTTCCTTAGGTTCTAATAGATCATAACAATTGTCTAGATAAACCTCATAGTAAGATACTTCAACCGTACTTCCAGTAGACTTGCACATGGACAATATTAAAGACATGGCCCGGAGCATTAGACCAGGAAGCTCATCACTCCCCTATATGTCATTTGTCAAATTTTCAACATAAGATGAAGAAACAACAATTGCAATTAAATTAAACTTAATTATGGATTGATGCCAAAAAGAGGTGCAAGTGAATCAAGCTACTCGTTACCACTTGAGCTCAGTCTCGAATCGAGTTCAGGTAGCTCGAGTATTTTTTCAAGTCGAGTTTGAGTTTCAATTATCTATACTCGTGTAGTTCTAAAGCTACTTGAGTACTGAAAATATATATACCGTATTTAGAATTATGAAAAATAAGGGATATTTTTGTCAATACATATCCGAACCCTAACTCGAGTTCGAGCTCAAGATTTAAATGCTAGAATTAAGACTTATCGAGTTTTTCAAGCTCATGTAACTCGATATATACACGAGTCAAGCTCGAGCTTGAAATGAATTACTTGATCGAGCTCGAGTAGACAGAAAATATATAACTACTTGAGCTATTTTCTGCCTACTCGAGCTCGACTCCACTTGTTTGCGCCAAATGATTTAAGTGTAGCTCAACTTCATTAAGAATGGAAGATTCAGGCGGCTTTCCATATAGGTACAAGCAAACCAGTAATGAGAGCATTGTTTATTCCTAAAGAGGTGGCCACGTTTCAACAATAAACCAGACCCGAACTGGACCATGGTCGACCGTCCGGATAAGTGGGTGGTTGGGACTTTCCCAACCCTTGATTATACCGGTTAAACCTATGGTATTAGTATTTTCTTTCTTTCTTTCTTTGGTTTTTTTGTTCTGTTTTTGTTTCACAATCAAGTGGCTGTAGGCTAAGCATGTGTTCTATTTCTTTTGTACGTACTGGTTCGACGGCTTTAGGTGTTGGCACTATCACTATCTTTTGACTTGATTCTACTGCTAGAATAGGGATTCCTGCTGCTCTGTTAACTTGCTTTAATACTTCATCATAATCGTACACGTGTAATTAATATAAAGACTTCGATTAAACCAAACCTGCATGGTGTACGTTTTCCCACTCCCAGTAGCCCCATAAGCGAAGACAGTAGCGTTATAGCCCTGAAACATTCCTGGAATTAAAGGTCTCACTTCTTCTTCAAAAATCTGGCTCACGTTGTTGCCTTCTTGCCCGAACAACGCATCTAATTTGTAGCACTCATTTCGACTGCACAGGATAACAAAACAAAACAAAACAAGAAAAGCCCGTCAAGAACCTCAGAAAAAGCCACACAATATAGAGAAACCCAGATCAAGTCACTTCTTAAAATGTTCACCCGTCAACCCTAAAAACCTTAACTTTCAAATTCTCCTCCCCCTCCGGGAAAATTAAAATAAAAAACAATCAGTCTTGTGAACAGATAAATGGGAACCTGGATTCTTGATCTTTAAGAAGAACAGTGACTTCATCACCAGAAGTTTGTGATTCTGGGTTCAGAAGAGAAACACAAGAGATGGGGTTTTCATTTTTCGAAGAAATTTCTCTGGGGAGAAATGGCCGAACTCGTGCGACAACTCTAACTTTAGAAATCGAACAGGAATGAAGATGACGGGAGGAATATGTAACGGGAGTAGAATAGCTTCCAGTCTGTGTTTCGATCCGATAATTTTCTCCAGTTTCCATGGGAATGAAAGATTTTTTCCACGCACAAAACTCGCACTCAGTGGAGAGACAAATTTGAATCGCGGACGAGGGAGAAGGAACAGGTTGGTTTTTGAATGTTTTTGAATACGAAATTTGGCAGTTTCCAAATATGGCTACTTAGTTCAGCTGGAAAGATTTGCAAAGTGCTAAGGATCGGCCCGATAAATCAGTTGCTCATTAGGCCCATTATTACACGATCACGAAGGCCCAAACTAATGCTTACGGGACTATTAGGCTACTAACATGGACAGATATAAGGCCCACATTAATTCCTAGATCCGCTGCAAACCATATAACATGAGGCCTAGGTCCGCTACATGACCAGATCAATGCTTATCAGAAACCTCGACCCATATCCAGATCTAACACCGACCTTACTCCTGGCCCATGTAAAACCAATTAGGTTTCGGCCCTTCTTAATATTCCTTAGGTATTGGGCTAATACGTCTTGCCGGCTGATGGATACATGTAAACCCCCATAAGCTTAGATATCATTTGGCCCATTAAAATGTGCAAGGTAACGTCCATATAATCCTATCAAGGCCCAGAATTAATTCCATCCCAGACTCCCAAAGCTTAGGCCCAGTTAAGACATAGCCCAAAAATATCAATGAAATTATTTTTTCTAGATTTCATCAAGGCCCAAAATGCTAGGCTGTACCATGCCTAGTATCAGTTGCTTTAAAAGTACCTGGCTCAATTTTACGGCAGGTGGGAATCACATTGCACCGTAAGAGCTGTGTTAAATGTGGTTAAGGGTAATGGTGCCCAGTTAAGGCCATCTGGTTAATGGATCCAAATCTAATCAGGTAAAAATTAGCTATTTTTTGGTAAAAGTTAATCGAATCAAATTGAATATTAATCATTTTGCATATTGGAGCTTGGATTCAATTATTTGAAGTTGTATTTGGATTAAAAGATTTGATGAAGTGCATGTATTTGACTCAAAGTTATGATCAAGAATTTGAAGTACTTCATGTTGGCTAAACATAAAATATTTAGTTTTACTTCAATTTCAAATCCAATTTTTTTAACTTGATCTTGAAATCCTCTTGCCCAAACACAATCTTAATCAACCCAAAATCTACATTAGGTTTCACTCGACTTAAAGTTTGAAATTGAGTNAAAAAAATTGAGCTTGGATTCAACAACGAAAATAATATTTAAATATATGTTAAAACGAATACGCATAATTTAATATTTCAAGCCAGCACAATCCATTTGCTGCATTACCACCCATTTCGCAATATAACACACTCAATAATTTCCTACATTCATTACACCATTGTTAATTGTTTTTATTATAAAAAAAAAACAAAAATGTTTCGTTTTTATTTATTATTTGAATTTTTCTATATCAAAGTTTTAAGTATAACTTTTTAAGTGTTTTTATTATTAAAATACTTTTGTTTTGATTTAATGTTTGAATAAATGTTAAAAATGATTTTATTTTTATTTTTAAATAAAAACAGAAGTTCAAAACAAAAACATATCTCCAAAAAAACAATTTTAAGCAATTTTTTAAAACAGCTTTTGGAATCAAGTACTATATTTTTGAAGTGTTTTTCCCCCCGCAAAAAGTGTTTTTAGTCCTAAGACGAGTTTTTTTTCCTCAAAAAAAAAAAAAAAAAAAACAAGTGTTGATACTTCTCCAACGAAACGAACACCAATAAAAAAAAAAGGTGTTGTGATTCTCCAACCAAACGAACACTAATAATTAGACCGAATTCACTTCACACCCCAATTATACGATAAACAAGGATGAAATCGATTAATATATAGTAATCACAAAATGTTGGGGACTTTACACAACATTGAGTTTCCTGAACTGTAGAGAGGGTAACTGGTAAGAAGAAGACAGATGACGGCAAACCCCCACACCCACCCCCACCCCAACTCCAATCCACCAACCCCCTGCAAAACCTAAATTTACCTGCGAAAAAGTTAATTCACTTCGCCAGTGAACAAAACAAAGTAAAGATATCCTTTCAACAATCTAAAACCATACCTACCTCAAGCTATTATGTACAAAAACCAATCACTGCTATGGCCCCTCAGATCCTCGGTTTTGAGTATGAATCAGGAGGTATGGAGAATTGCATTTCTTTGGATTTAACAGAATAGTCCAAATATATACAGCCTTGCAAAAAGCATTCAGAAACTAATAAAAATTATTCTGAAGAATAAGTTAAACACCAAGAACATAATGACCACAATCCATGCGTAAACCCAAAACTCACCAGAATAATTGTTTCAATTGCACGTCCATGAGCTAAAACACAGAAAAAGAGCCAGTTGTCGTTTGCCGAAGCACCTTTGAACTTCGATCAAGCCCATGAGAAGCCACCTAGATGGCATAATAAAAAATTTAAGGCAGATAAAAACAGAAGTATTGGCACGAAGCATATTAGAATAATTATTATCTCAACCCAAAAATGTGCTTCAAAGTTAAGGCTATTGTCTCTCAAAGTCGTAGAAAAATTTCCACGCCAAATATCAAATGAGGCATGACTTGGTCATGAGTACAGCTGAAAATCACTGGCATAACACCATGTAATCCTCGATAAAATGAACCGAATAGCATAGAATTGCAAATGGGAATAAAATAACTAAAGATATTTCATTCAATCATGGCTACGGATTTTTATTCATGATAATGTCAGAGGAAAGCACATCTGCTTAAACAAAGCAGCAAGGTCATAAAACAGCATTTAAAGCCAAGAGCTAGGTCTTGTACAAAAATTCAAAATACAATCATGAGGGGAAAGAAACCATAGCCATTTACCATATGAGTCAAAGCTGCATATCGTTCTTCATTCAAAAACAACGGCTTCCCTCTATGCATTTCAACATCCTGCAAGAATGAAGGGAAATACTGTAAAATGGAAAAGGCAGCTTTCATCTAGGGAAGCTAAATAATTAGGTGAAAAACTAATTATTCAAGTACCATAAGCTTTTAGAAAAACCAATTTACCTCTTCACCAAATGCATCCAAGTAGGGAGATGGCCAAGGTGCCTGGCGTGCAGATCTCTGAAGCAAGATAGTAGTTCTCTGTGACAATATATTGTAAAATTTATCATTATCCGGATAACACTAAAGCTCCATACCAGATATGAAGATAACCAATTGAGGTTTTCACATACTGACAAGAAAGTAGCAAAAATCTTGTAAAATATACAACGTACTCTAATCAAGAGGAATACACCAATACCAGCACCACAGGCCATCGCATGAGTCTGACAACCAGTTCCCCTTAAGAAAAAAGGAACAGAGTAAAAATTTAGACAGAGCTCAATGAAAAAAGGAACATAGTATGTGTTACGAGCATGAATGAGCATTAATTAATTTACATCTAAAATAAGATAGTGTTATAACCTGCAGCATGTTTTCCAGCTAGGTGAGCACAATTTTCCACACAGCAAGCACAAAGCAGGCTCCTCCTTTAAAGCTCCACAGTCAGGGCAACGTTTTTTTATATACCTGATGTTTGACAGTCTCCCACATCATTTATAAATTCATGCAAAAATAAGCAAAATTATGATACACCATTGACCAACAACCCCACCTCTGCAACAAATCCTGGTAAAGATGAGGCAAAAGCATCAGCTTAAATGGGACTGAAGGAGTACATCTCACTAGACAGTGGGATTTATGAAATTTCAACGCTTCAGAAAAATGGCGCATCCATCTCGAAGCTGTGAATCTCAATTTTTTATCAGCAATAATGACACCAAGTGGGGGAATGCCGAACATCTTTTCAAGCTTTTCAACCTCAGGAAGCTCTTCCGCAGGGTTATTAGCACCTTCTGCATATTGAGATCCACCCCACGTATGAATCCCATTGTTGAATGGGATTGAATTTGAACAATTTATTAGTTTCCAAAGTAACACACATCTACGCAAATAAGGAAAGGTGAGGCTACGAATCGAATCATAGATGTCATAAGTAGCATCAACATAATAGGAATCAAAACACTGCACAACTTCTCCGTACTCCCCCACAGCTTTGTAGATGTCAGTGATCAAACAATCATCGCATCCCAACCCACATATAATGCCTTGTTTTTTTCTGTAATAAGTAAGTATAGCCTGTTGCACAAGATTAAACAAAAGTTCAGGAAAATATAGCGAGTTTATATCTTTTACAGGTCAATCAAGATAAGTACTTTTTCACCTGAGTCACAGAAACAGTATAAAAAGCATGAACAAGAGACATAAAGGATTCCTTGCAAGATAAAATTGGCCACGGAAGACAGAAGAGTGTCCACATTAATGATGAAAAGGCATCACAGGCAAGGACGGGCTCAGAAAGGCGTCTCCATAACTGGGTGTCTGGGTACTGAACTTCTGCTTCAGCATTGTCTAATATATAAAGCATACTACCTGAAAACCATAATGTAATACACTTCAAATGTAGTAATGAAAAAAACAATGTCTAGAAAGAGAGACAAAAGTTCGTTGGCAATATAACTTCTACTATATAAGCACTAAACCTTGACTCCATTCTCTTTAATCTCACAAGCTACACATTTTTTATTCATTTGAATTCACAAGTAGGTCATCATATTGAAGTGGGTCAGATTAAAGATGTATCATGCAAATGGACAGAAAATGCAATTCATCTGTGGGAACTGATTTTGTGTTTAGAAGAGATAAAAAATTCAGAAAATCATGGAAGTTAGTGATAACTCCAATTTATTGGAGCCCTGGAAAGAAAAGAACAGGCAGATCTTTGAAGGAATAGAAGAAGATGCATCTCAAATTGGGAAGAACATCAAACAATGGATTCCACTTTAGGAATAATTGTATAAAAACCTCAAAACAAACCCGTTTAGTACGTTATTGATTGAATGGCAACCTATATAGCATATACAAATGTGCAACTTGTTTGCATCAGGACATATTCTGATTGAGATGTCAACCTATTGGTGGACTGAAATGATTTGTTATACTCTGATTGCGTATCTCTATCTATTTATTTATTAATAAATTCTGTGTCCAATAAAGAGTAAAGGAACCCAAATCGATGATGATGTCGTGTCTTAACGTCTGAGATAAGACAGCTTCAAAAAAATACATATAGATCACATTTCCATTTAATGCCCGACAATAATAAAACAATTATAAGATCAACCGATTTCCTTAAAACAACTTGAGATGTTATTTCATAAGTATATTCCAATTTCAAGAAGCAATCTTGAGGAATATCATTTATGGAAATTAAACCAGCACTAGGAACCATACCTCCTCGTTGACAAAAGTGACTGGAATACTCATTTGGAGAAGCGCCACCGCATAAAGACTTGGCACAAAGCTGAATGCCTCTTAATCTTAAAAGGACAGTCAGAGAATTTGATGTTCGAATGCTTTGAGTAGCATGCATGAGCAAGGATAATATAAAACCACTAGAAGAGTTAAGTTCCCGAAACAACGTGCCAAGGCTGTAATTTGAACTCAATGAACTCTTTCTTGACCGAGCAGCAATTTCAGTTGATATGAGGGAGTACCTTAGTGTATCCCACAGAATCAATGAGTTGCTTACCCTGCCAGTTTCTAAAATCTTGTCCTGGCCTGGATAGTACACTCCACACAACAAACGAAGGATAGGTTCAAGATTCGATATTATGCTCACATTTCGCGCTGGAAAAGCTGTTAAACTCTCATTACTTCCAGCAACATTTGCGGCAGTTTGTACTAGTGACAACGCATTTTGAAGGCGTAGTGAACCGACCATGTCTGATGAGGTTGGAAGGAAACCAACATCCATGAAATTTCTAGTCGAAACAACTGAAGGCTGAGGAATCTTTCTCAGATCTCCAGGCAACGCTGGGAGGACAGCATTTGCAAGTCCTCTACACACTGGACAGAGAAACTCGCCCTGACAAATGGTTTGACCATTATCAAAACAATTTTAAAATCCTTACACCCAAAGGTTCAAGATGGATAAAGAGGTCTTACCTGATCTGGATCCACAATGTGCCCTCCTTCAAACACAATTCTTCTTATGTATCTGCATTCATAGCAAAGTAAGCAAACTAATCCTTTAAATTCATTTCCGTGTTTAAAACCAAAAATAAATTTTTGTGACGGGGTGATAATAATGACATTTAGTCTTTTAATCTGGAGGCCAATGTAATCATAAGCATTGTTGCTGTACATGACAAGTTGGCAGTAAAACTCATGTTTTCAGGTATGAACAAGATATTCAGATATGTGGAAGAGAAAGCAGAGAAAGATGGCAATCCTAGAGGCTAAACTGTCCCACTCAACATTACAGACCTATTTAAAATGTATCAAATGTCGAACTAGCTCTGACGTAAGATACATTAAGAACATCCAACTACATATCATTAAGTCAAGAGACCATCATCTAATTGCGAAAAAATGACAAAGCAATTTCAAATAATAGATTCGTGTTTTAGGGCCTGAAAATTGATTGTGGAAGTTATTATATAATATTAAAAGGAAAAATATGCTTCACATATTTTCATTCTTCTGGAAAGGCACGTGACAAAGGTTCTTCATATGCATTGTGGTAAACTTTTAAGAATGACTCATAGTTGGTTGACAATGTCATCAAAGAAAAGGAAAGTGCAGCCACTCTATTGATCTAATAACTATGGAGTAGCATCAACAGTCTGGTTGGAGCCTGCTTTGATTTCTTCAATAAGAGATGAACCAAAGAAGTCAGTGCTTGTGCTGTTTCGGACGGTTTTGTATTTTAGTCAGGTTTTTCAATAAACATGAAGCTTAGATATTTCAAATGGTAGTTGGAGTAGAATGCTCTAGCAAGTCCGGGTGATGTGCGACATGTGTGAGAGTGTCTGTGTGTGGTTTTTTCTCTTGGAGTGGGGTTGTGGTGGTGGGATATGAGAAAGGTATACCTTTCCCTGAGTGATGATAAATAACGATCAAGACATCCTTGATGCACTGCATGCCCACAGGAAGAAACATAAATCCCATCGCTACCAGCAGGACCAAATTTATCGTGTTCTAGATGCCATATATTGGCTTCTGACTGCATCTTATCACTGCGAGAGTGAGCATTCTGTGAAGCTGACGGACAATCTGTTGGTTCTTTAGATAGCGCAGCAATGTATTTACCCAACAAAAGAGATTCAGCACCGCAACTTCTTTCCGTGTCACTTTCAGTGGCTAAAAAGATTCCATCTTTATTTGGGGAATCTGAGTTGTTCAAACCGGATGGAGATCCCTTGATCAACAGATACAAGCGTTCTTCAAATGCCTCAAGAGAGGACGCTGTCCCCTCCACCTTGTCTGTTGACATGCAGGGGAGCTGAACATTCTTAAGGGAAGGGAATCTAGCCTTAACAAATTGCAGAAAAGAATCAACTTCCGCTGGTCGTCCCAAGGAAGCAAGATCGTTCAAAGCACTTTGAACTACATCAATTAACTGAGAAGATGAAATCATATTGGAGCCATCTGAGATATTGACCGGTAATATACCATTATATGTGGCGGGGGTGCTAGAAACATGCCCTTTGCCAGACTGGAGAACTTGTTCCCAAGAAGGGGGCCCTCTGTCGACAAAACTCAGGAGCCGGGATTTCTATAGCAAAAAGTAGGAGGAATAATAATGATGCATAATATATGTTAAATGACTAACGGTAGTATTTAAATTGATTGTCGCACAACCTCTTGACATCGATGAAAATTGAGGAGGTAAATTTTTACCTGAAGAAGAACTAAGAATGATACAGGACTTCTCGATTTGGGATCATGGCAGAGAGAGCAACTGACTCGAACAGAATCTTGTATTTGATTACTAGTTTCAGAATCACACACTTCTCCCTCAGATTTGACATCATCCATCTCGTCATCTGCTTTGGAATTAAAGCTCTCCAAAAACTTGGACTGTTGATCTCTCATTCTTTCCTGTGCATCAGAAATCAGAAACGATAATTTAACATGAATCACTAGATAATATCACAACACAAACAAGCTAAACATAAAAGCAACAGAGCTCAAAATATATCGAATTATATTCAATGTTGCCTGACTATGAAATAGGACCATGTCACCCTACCAAGGAACTTGAATCTTTACTGCCTACCAGTCATCAACTAAGCAAAATCATCAACACACAAAAGTTGATATTATGGCCAACTAACTATTAAGAAGGGCTTTGAAACTAATTTGCCTTTGTATATTCATGGAGGCTAGCAAAATCTGTTATCATGATAAATGTTAAATGCACCTGCATATTGACTTATATCAGATGGAAAAATGGCCAAACATCAACATTCTAATTTATAAAAGCTTAGTTTTGTGAAAAATAGAGAGTGAAATTCCCCAACATATTTTAATCACAGGTTCTTTCATCCTTTCGCAAAAGACAATGATATGAAAAGATATGGCAGGCTAGCAGGGCTTCAACCATAGTTCAGCCTTTTTAAGTAAAAAATTAATTAAACCCAAAATTGCGATCTTACCAAAATAGCAGCTTGTCTTTCTCGAGACTTTGCTTTGAGCTTTGAGCTTTCAGAAGTAGACTCTGTCTCTTTGAAACTATTATTTAACACAGAATTTGGAAAATGATTGGCACTTTCAGGCGCAAGTTTTTGCAATTTGGTCATGCATCCAGGTTCAAGCTCGGCAAACTTATCGAGTAGACTTGATACCAAAGATGAGAGACTAAATTTTCCGGCTTCCGTAAAGTTCTCTGCATTTTCTTTCTCATGCATTCTCATCAACGATACAAGGAGCGATAACATACTCTGATCACCATAGTCGCTTGTGGATATTTCTTCACTGGCAAATGCCAAAAATGGGATAACATCACCCTCACAACATAATGGATCACCAGATTCCTTATGGACCCGACATACATCTAGGGCCAATGCCAACAAATGTAACCCAGTTAAAAGAACTCCATCTGGAGCACGTGATGTCATGAGCTTTTCAGTGTGAACAGAATAAAACAGAACAGCACGAACAATTTCAGTAAGTGTTCTGCAGGTGGCGATTTTAGCTAAATCCCTGAGAGGATAATAAATCTTTGTCCATCTAGGAAGTTGATTTGTCAATGCAGAAACATTACAGAACCGTGAGTATCTTTCTTCCGCAGCCTGTAGATCCCTAGAATTCCACCGAGGATGGTATAAATCCAGCTCCTTCCAGTACGGGGAAAGAAGTCTATACATCCCCTAATCACAGAAAATCAGAGTGGCCGTCAATGATGGCTCAACTCAAAAATAACATTGTCTTGAGATAGAGCTCAAACCTGAGTCATGCCAGAAGGATGTGAATATTCAGCAACTGTGTCCAACACTTCTTGAATTTTATCAATTTTGGAAAGATCTCGAGGAAGAGATTTGACAAGCTGACTCCGAGTGGCATCTCCAATTGAAAGCTTATATACCAACTCTTTTTGCAAGCATTCAGCAGTTGTTAACCCACAAAATCTTCTTTCCTTCACTATTTGTATTAGAAGAGCAAGCATTTCAGTAACTAGAATTGGTTCGTACCTGAAAAACAAAAATCATGCAAAAAATTAATCACGTGAATAGTTGTAAAAATTACTTTTTTTAAGAAAAAAATTACTCTTCTTCAGCATGAAGAAAAGATTGCAGAATTGTCAATATGGTCATCCATGAATTGGTCACAGATCTCATTCTAGGCTATGTTTCAGAAAAGTATCTGATTAAGGTTTAAACAGATACCGCCAGAACACAAAGATCTGCAGCCAATAATGGTAGTCTATTCAAGCAGCAGATAAAAAAAACCACAGAATGCATAAAATGTTATTCAATGAGGTGCAAAAAGTAGCCATTTCTTCATTTCACAATCATGTGTCTCGTAAAATAATATTGTCATGGCTATGCTCATGCTGATAAGAGCTTCTTTAGAAACTGCTTAAGAATTCGAATAATACCGAAATAAACTAGTTATTTCATTTTGCAAAATTGAACAGTTATGGAAACATAGAAAGAAGCATTTAATAACTACTAAAATGCCATGTTAATTCACACTTCAAAGATGGGTATAGTCATCGAAAATATGGTTCACATTATCTCAATCGACAACATCCAAATGTCAATAATCGGTAACACGGGGAATATTTGTAAATGACCGCTCCATTTTTGCAAAAATTGCCCAGAAGGGAAAATTGAATGAGAAATTATATACTCGCTTGACTGCTCGAGTTTCAGAGATAGGTAGTCTGCCAGCCCAAAACGTCCAAGAATTCTCTTGATGAAAAAATCAGCTGGAGCTAATGCAGCGCAGCACTGGAGCAAGAAGAGATCAAGTTCCTGACCCTGTTCAGACCTGAAGAAAGCCAAAGTGAAGAAATAATTGAGGCCAGGATAAAAATTAATAGTAATAAAGAAAAATGTCAAGGGGATACGCCAAAAGGAATCTGTATAATCTTAGACGGACACATTCTTAATCGAATTCAGAGGTCAACACACCATCGAACTGATCGATACCACTCGCTAAATAATATAGGTGCATCACCATTCCTGCGCCACATCCCAGCATGTACCTCAGCACAGAAAACCCTTATCCTCAAAGGATGCTCCATCACAAAAGCAGAAAACCCATAAGAGTGGCAGCCTTCTAAAATCTGGCCGAGGAAGTCACTGGATCTGGCAAGAGATTGGTCAGCAGAGCCAGCATTGAGAAAAGATGATGAGATAGATTCACCATAACATAGTTTGAGAGCAGTTCGTAGAACCATTGAAAGCAGCCGATGAATTGGAATATTGATTGAGATTTCTTGTGAACTAACATCAAATGTGATATCAGGCCAGTCTGATAAACTCAGGACTCGTAGCCTTTCTAGTTCACTGGTGCTTTCTCCATCTAGCATATGGTCATCAAATCCAGCTTCTTGTCCCGTGGAAGCACCACATTCTGACCCTATACCAAGGTTACTTTGTCTATCATGAGCTTCACTTGAAGTAGAAAGCTTACTATAGGATATACTGGATGATTTAAACATATATCTGCCTCTTCTAAACTTAGAGAGCGTTCTTTTCAGAGCAAAAAAATTATTACCAGAGCAATTATTTGTTTTCAGGGACGCGGCACCAAGGGTCCCAACTGTATTATCCAATCCCAACCAATTTTCCATAGATCTCAAGCACTCATGCAATAACCACAAAGCAGATGATGGTAAAGGGAAACGGTCCACAGCCTTGGACCCATAATCTGACAAGCATTTCCCCGTGATACTACTGACATAGCTTTCCTGCGATAGCCTTCCCACCTTTGCAAGTCTTGGGCTGTCTTGGTCTTCGCGCTCTAGTTCATATGTATTGAAGGAAGCTTCTTCCCTAGTATCCAAATTGCTACTCACTGAAAATGCCCCAGCCACTAAAAGAGAGAGAATGTTGGATATAGAGTGACATAATACAAAAGGCAAATGAACATTCTCATTTTCTTCTTCTATGAGATTGCCCATTTCTCGCTTCTGAGCATTCATCCCTTGCACGGAAGCCAGTAATCTCATCCACATCTTAACTAAATCTCGCCGGCTGTTGCATAAATACTTGGGTACAACTGCATGGCTCATCACAAACCTAATATCTTCAACGACACGAAGAGAAGTTTCATACAAGGGTGCCCATTTAGCAACCTGAAAAGCAGCTGAATTGAACATTTTCCCGTAGGGTTCAAATAATAGAGAGAACACCATTAAAAATACTTGAGAAGAACCATAACTAAACAAATTTACTACGACTTTGAAACCAAATCCTAAACCAGAAGCTCGATATACAAGTGATTACAACATCAAAATTTTAAAACTCTGGTTACACCAATGTCGGAGAGGTGATAGTATTGGAGTACCTAATGAACCATAATACACATCCAGTGGTAGGGAACACTAGAATTAGAGTTGTTATTAGGTTGCAAATAGGGCAGCCAACAAATAAACAAAGGAAAAGGGGAGAAAACTAAATTTTGATTCCGAATAATTTAGAGCATGCATAAGCAATGACTTCATAAATATCCAATGGCAGTCACCATAGATTAGAACTGGTTAACATCAATGAGGCCAAAATTCACAGAAGGCAAAAAAACATGAATATATATTGTATTATGCTCCACAGGATTAGCAAACATAACTTTTCAACTTCCACAGAAATTTTCACAGCTAGCAGTTGATAAATCACCACCACATGAAGAAAAAACAGTTCATGTAAACATTACAGGAGTGTAAGATTAAATGTGCAGTAAGCACAAGCAGAAATGAACGTGAAGAAAATAATTACACTACCTGAAGCCTTCCATCATCTCTGGCACAAGCAACAAATATATTTTCTAAGCATTGCAACAGCATGCCCATCAGATTCATTTCCTCCACTAGACGCGGTGTCAGAGTTGGCACAGTCAGGATTTGGACAGAAAATGTTGACAGCAGTGGATATTTTTTGAATACGGTGTCAGTGGACTCTTTTATGGCCTCGTCTACGATCATTGGATAATATCTTACAAATACTTTTGCAAATTCATATTTAAATACGGGTTCACCCAGCAATTTCAAAAGTAACTCATGGAGCTTTCCAACAACACTAACATGCATGAAACTCTCAGCCCTCAATAGAGCATCCAAAAGACCAACCGAAGAGTACACTCTCCCAGAAATAAAACTGAGCAAACTTTCACTGTGTTTGCAAAAATTCAATAGCATCTCCACCGCGACAGCGGTCAACTCATCTGCAATCTTCTGAAGCTCAGCAGCATGGTCAGAGGCTCTAGGACTCTCCTCATTGATCCTTTTCCCACATTGTAGCTTGTTTTTCCAATAACTGAGCAATAAGTCCATAACAGGCCCCAAAGACTTCGCAACGTTCTCAGGAAGGGGTTGTATCTGCTCTGCACCTCTGTGCTTCGAGCAAAACCCTTCCCGTTTCCATGCAGTAACATCTCCACAATCACAGCACCCTCCACCTGTATATATTACAGAGTAATCGTGATCCTTATGGTTTCCATTTTCAAAACAAGGAACACAAATCGCACATGTCGGATCATGCTCACACGTCCGACAGCGGTATGCAATATCATTGTTCCCCCAAACAGCCCCACAAACGCCTCGTTCATTTTCACTCATTTTAGCCAGGTGTTCTAAGGCCACGTCAGGCTCACCTTCAAACATCAACCACTGCAACCAACTCAAGCTCTCGCGGAAAACATCTTCACCCTCCTCCAACTCATCACTTGGCAAAATTGCAGACACCAACTGTGGTACACGAAATGCATTATCCTTCGCATAAGCCACTAAACCATGCTGTCCATGATTCAAATTTTCATGTGGGACTCCCACCCGCGAGAGCCTCTGGAACACATAAAAAACAAATTTATATCTTCCGTACGACCCGGTTAACAATTCTAAATCCAGTTAAATTTCAGAACATAACCTACTCTCGATAGTAAAAATATATACACCGTAATATATCCATAATTCTCCAGACATTGAACACATTTCTACTACTATATAAACTTTAATCACAATTCCCACTATTTAGCTTAAAATTGAGCAGTTTGAATCGACAATACCTGAAGGATGAGATCATGATTGGATGGAGGGATTGATTCCGCCGAAAAGTCAACCTCCATCCGAAACATATCACGAATCCAATCGATGCAAGAACACTTATCAATTTCACAGCTAGCACTCCCCAGGGCTGAAGCTCACTGACAACCACTCTCAAAGACGCATAAACATCTACAAATTCATATAGAGAATGATCGTAACATTCATTAAATCGGATCAAATTGGGAGAAAATTATCAAAAACCCTAGGAAGTTTAGAATAACTCTTGATGGTCCAATTTTACGTTGCGAAATGTTTCTGGATAACCATTGAAAGCAGCCGATGAATTGGAATATTGATTGATATTTATATTTATATTTATATTATATTTATATTTATATTTCTGGATTCTCACTTTTAGTATATTTATATTTATATATATATATATATATTAATTATATTATTTATTATTATTATAAATAAAAAAGTCTGGATTTGGTAAATTAATAAATCCCTTCCTCTTTATTTTTCAGCTTTACTTTAATAATAAAATATTTGTACCCTTCAGATTCGGAATAAATTTTTACTCAAAATAATTAATTCATTCTCATTTTGAAATAATTTTTAAAAAAATTTCATATTTCTTTCCTTAGTAAATATTACACTACTAGCACTTGACTACACACCAAGTAAAAAAAACTTTTTATATATAGAAAGAAATTTAAACAAAATCAAGAGATAATTAATTATTTTAATATTATTTCAAAATTAATTATTCATCATATCTCCCTAATAATAAGATTGAAAGATTTAAAACAAAGTCTACAAAAAAAAATATTCATGGAGGATATAATTGTAATTTTAAATAAAAATTTCAGTACATAAATTAGAATTTAATTAGTATTGAAAACTTTACTTTAATTACATAGTAATTGTAGATTAGTGATTAAAAATATGTTAATTGACGATCTGAAAAAATATACTCTCAAATATCTTATTTTTTTCATGTCATATTTTTACCATTATTTTAGTCCCGACCAAGAAATAAAATGATTTAAAAACAAACTCACCAATAAAACGATATCAAATTTTCATGACATATTTTTACAATTAGTTCCGTTCGAACTCGGAAACGAAATTAAAATTTTATTTTAATAAGTAAAGAGTATTTCAACTTATGAAAATTAAACATAATAATAAAGTCAATATCAACATTTAATGAAGTCTATACAAGTATATACTTCATTTTAATATATAAAATTTTGAAAATGAAATTTGTTGTTTCCAACTTTTAGATATAACATCCATTCATTGAACTA
The DNA here is from genome assembly GCF_012295235.1 of Primulina huaijiensis. Taxonomy (NCBI): domain Eukaryota; kingdom Viridiplantae; phylum Streptophyta; class Magnoliopsida; order Lamiales; family Gesneriaceae; genus Primulina; species Primulina huaijiensis. The sequence continues at coordinate 17,619,174 of NC_133321.1, forward strand.
AAAATATTGTTTTGTCAATGAGACGAGACGGTCAACCGAGGAGGAATGTTTATTGGGCTTACATGTTTCGAGTCCAGTTAAAAAAAATGATGCCCCAACTAGTTATACTTGACTAGCCCATGACTCACTTCGAGGCCCACTTTTTTTTTGCCGCGACAAGCAATTGACGTTAAAATTGATATTTTTTTCATCTAACGTTTATTTAAGTTTTTAAAAAATTAAAGTTATAAATCATTATATTATTCATATATTGATCTATCATAATTTTACTAGGTCTATAAATAACAAAAAAATCGAGGCAATATTATCGGTTTGCAAAAAAAAAAAAAAAAACTAGGCATATATTTTTGTCACGGTGAAATCGACAACTTGGAGAAAGTTTAATGTTTAACAAAACTAGTCATTAGACAAAAATATCCAGTCAAAGACTTTAGTACATAATGATTCATGTTGTGACAGATGTTTTCGAATTTTTAAATGATCGATTTTAAAATTGATAACGAGTCGCATCAAAGATCATTATATATGAGAAATATATTAAAAAAAAATTAACAAATCTCTCCGAATATAACGAAACTAGCATTGTTATGGTTATAACTTTTTTGACTCTCAGACGCATGAGAGCAAGATTAAGAGTTTTTGAGATTTCGTTGTCTAGCTTAGAATGGAAAGGATAATCGGGAATCCAAAAACAAAACTAGAAAGCTCCATGTAGAGGATAAAACAAATTTCTGGATTCAAAGTTGCGAATACTTTAAGAAATCTACGAACGACCAAGTTGGTTATAACAAGTTAAAACCAATACAATTAACTCTCTTTTTATCGAAAAAGTAGTCTAACTAATGACATTTTTCAATTTCAATTCTTCTGCTCACGCTAAATCAAATTTGTTTCCTTCATAAATTTCTGGAAAATATTGTGCTTTCTATTTGCTATAAAACAAAAAACTAGTAGAAAAGTTGTTCGAGTTAATATAATAGATGAAGTTAGACTAATAGTCAGAAGTTCGAGTTTTCACCAACGTTTTCTTAGACAAGTCTGTCACATAAAATTTATCCAATGCAGGGCTTTTTATTACCATGATTTGCAAACTACCTAAAAATTTAATCACTGTCCAAAAAAAATAAGCGTCATTAAAAAAGAGAGAGACTGTGAGCCCAAATCAGTATAAACATGTGGAGTGGTTGGCCGATAGTGAGAAAAACATTGCTCGCAAAGCAGTTATGCTCATAAATGCACTCACGACTTTAGACCGACAGATACAAATATTAAAATGCGACATCTAATGCCAGTGGTGGCATCGCCGTATTAAATTCCTCCGCCCTCACATGCTATTCAAAGCGTTACCCAGATTAAGAGTCAGCCATTCGGTGGCCCTATTGTCCAAAATCATTCACTCTCTGCTGGGCTCAACTACATTATAAATTAATTATATATAAAAATTTAAAATCGCATTCAACAAAAAAATTTTGTAAGACTATATCGTAAGTCAATTTTATGTGTCAAATTTCTAATCGATCTGATTCATGAAAAATATTATATTTTATGTTAAAAATATATTTTAAATATGAATTGATTTGATTCCTCTCACAAAAATAGATCATTATCTCAAATATTCAGAATGTATATATACTTCATGACAAAAGTATTTTTTTTTTATACACAAGAGTCTCTCAAATTCTAAGCATTTTATATAAAGTTTTGTCATTTGTTTTAATACAGAAGTGTCTCTCCAATTCTAAACATTTTATATAAACTGAACATGTGCTAATTTTAAAGTCATTTCAGCAATCATGGGATTAATTCTTTTTAACCATGCAGAAGGGGTACGTTTGACCTGATTACATCACCCGAATAATTAAACAACAATTTATTTTATGGTTAAAACCATTTTAATTCCTCAACCCTCTTGTGTAGTTTATAGTGGCTTTAATTTTTTTTTTTAAAAGCGTGAATTGAAATTTAAATTATTGCAAATATCTAACAAATTTTTTGCAAAATTTTATAAATTTTTATTTTAGGTATACAAATTTAAAAGAAAATTATAATTTTAATTATTTATGTTTGTTATATTTATCAAATCTAATCTTATTTCACTATCTTTATTTTTTAAAAAATTTTAATTATTTTTCATAAATGTCGCCAAAATCACAAACACAAACGTATGAAACAAAATATACAATATTTACAAATTTTAAAGTCATACATTTAATTATTGTTGAATCGTCTATCAAGCGTACGGGCTAAGGCAATGTGAACCGAAATTGCTTGCAATCTTCCAAATATATAGATATACACACACATATATATTTGTATATGAATACAGTAATGATAACGATCCCCTACCTCACGTTTGTCAGTCAACGCAAATCTTGTAAACAAGTCTAAAAAAGTCTTTTTTCCACGATCCTAGGCAAAAGAACAAAAACAAGAATTTGCACATTTTTGCTGAATAAAATATGAAAACCTTAAGACCATGTTGGTAAAACCTCACATTCTTCTTCAAGATCCAACCTTTTTTGTGTCTTTGTTCTTTCTCTCAACCAGAACTAGCATGAAGTGCAGAGAAACACACGCCAGGTGCTGAAACCCTTACAAAATTAAGAAAATCGACAGAGTCTGTACGCTAAATCTGGGTTTCAGGGGGATTGATAATGGTGGTTTCTTTTGTTCATTCAGGCCTCTGAGCTAAGCTAGTTTGTTATTTTTGCATTTACCGGCTAGAAAAAAAATCTTGAGTGGGCTGTGGATTTTGGCCCGTTTCTTTGAGCTGTTTACTGTTCAGAAAGATTTAGTCTTTTTAGGTTGTTTTTGGGAATTGTAATGGGGATTTGCCTGAGTAACCAAGTTAAATCTGAGAGCCTTTTTCATTCTGACACAGGTAATTTGTTCCAACTCTTCTTTACTTCAAATCTTGGTTATGAGTGAAGACATCATATTTTTCTTTAGCTAGCTGTGAATATGGAGAAAGAGAGCACAAGTTTGCAATTTTTCTTCATTTTCTGTTTAAAAACGATAATTCATTGCTTAGAACTACTCGTGTAAGGAAGTGTTCCTACTGTTGAACATTTACGCTCCTCTTGGATCTATGGTAAAAGCTGAATGATAATAGATGCACTTATGTTTCCCATCAGTATTTATATAGACATTTCTTTCTGATCATCATTCAAAACGAAAGTACCAAAGAGTTTATCGTTTAACCTTTTTTTCTTCACCTAAATTCAATATTCGGGTATTCCTCTTCGATTCATGGTTTCCTTATACTTTACTGGATAATATACGTAGGTGTGAACTCTTCTAAAATGGTCAGCAAAGATGGGACAGAGTTAAGTATCAGCAATGGGACCGATTTAAGTAATTCAAGCAGTAAAGGTTCTTCTACTTCTGTACCCCCAACTCCTCGAAGTGAGGGTGAGATATTGCAGTCTTCCAATTTGAAAAGCTTTACATACAATGATCTCAAGGCAGCCACTAGAAATTTTCGTCCCGACAGTGTACTGGGGGAAGGGGGATTTGGTTTGGTTTTTAAGGGATGGATTGAGGAGCATACACTTTCAGCTTCAAAGGCTGGATCCGGTTTGGTGATAGCTGTGAAGAAGCTGAACCAGGAAGGATGGCAGGGCCACAAGGAATGGTTGGTATGTACAATTCTCATGTGGTTCTCTTCTATGCATTTCTCAGGAAGTTAGTTTGTTTTGTATCTGATGTTTACTGGTGCTTCCATGCATGTTCATGTTCTTTTCTTTCGTGTCGGGATTCAAGATTTTCCTTCGTGTTGGGATTCAAGATTTTCATGTTCTGTTAGATTTGGTTTTTCTGTAATTCTTGCAAGGAATTGATTTATGTAAAACCAAAAGAAATAACAACCACGGTCTCTTCTAGTCATGATTGCATGCAAAGTTAATGAAAATGCGATTTTCTAATTTGTTATCTATCATATCTTTGTGTTCGGAGATTACTCTGCTGCAGATTTAAGCAGACTGCTCCCAGTTAGAGCATATATATCACTTCACTTGAATGATTATAATAATTTAAATTATGGATATTGACAAATGTAGTTGATGCTATGTTGTTTCACTCAAATCAACAGGCAGAAATCAACTATCTTGGGCAGCTGCGTCATCCTAATCTTGTAAAATTAATTGGTTACTGCTTAGAGGATGACCACCGGCTTTTGGTCTACGAATTCATGTCCAAAGGCAGCATGGAAAATCACCTATTTAGAAGTGAGTTCAGCAGAAACTATGATGTATTGGCTAAGATCTCAATCACATTATCTCTGTTTAAAGTTAATGCAAGTATTATTAAAATGTTTACCCTGTAGATAGTTTGACTGTTTTGAGTCTATGATGAATCAGGAGGTTCTTACTTCCAGCCACTTTCATGGGGAGTAAGAATGAAAATTGCTCTTGGTGCTGCTAGGGGGCTAGCCTTTCTTCACAATGCAGAGACAAAAGTAATATATCGAGATTTCAAGACTTCTAACATTCTTCTCGATTCGGTTTGTAACTTCTTGTTTCTCTAGCATTAATGGAATTTTGTACATTTGTTGAAGAATGGTTTCTCATAATCTAATTACAATTTGAGATTATTTAATACGTAATTTTGTTTCATTTTTGTGCTTGTTGATTCACAGAACTACAATGCCAAACTTTCTGACTTTGGCTTGGCCAGGGATGGGCCAACTGGTGATAAGAGCCATGTCTCGACTAGAGTCATGGGAACTTACGGATATGCTGCTCCTGAATATCTATCAACCGGTACAGATTACATGAAATTCTTTCTAATTAGCAGCAAGCAAAATGACTAAAATTCTACACCGTGTTTTCTCGAGTTTACATAATTCCATGAATTTTCATGCCAAACTTATATTATACATAATACTCCTCTCTGGCTTTCTTGCTATTACAGCAAGTTGAAAATTTGAATTGCGAAGGTCTTTTACGCTCGGAAACTATATATGCAGAATAAGTGAAAATCGGAATGACCGGTCGAAATTGTTGATTTTTTTCTGAAATAAATTTACTTCAGAAGGGAAAGACTGTGACTTAAGAACTTAAATTTCACCTGGGATCCCATTCAATTTGACTGTTTTATATGGAACTTGAATTCATGACAGTATTATCTTTGATATCTCTGTGGCCGCTTATATTTGTTTCTAAGAATTCATTCGAGTGGCAATTTCGTCCCAAGAAAATAATTTCTTCTTCTTGCACAGGCCATTTGACCTCCAAGAGTGATGTATACAGCTTTGGTGTGGTACTTCTAGAAATTTTATCCGGCAAGAAAGCAGTAGACAAGAATCGTCCCCCGGGAGAACATAATCTCGTTGAATGGGCAAAACCTTATCTTACAAACAAACGCCGAAATTTCCGTATCATGGACCCTCGACTTGATGGCCAATATTCAATGGCTCGAGCTATAAAGGCAGCTAACCTTGCTCTTCAATGCACATGCATGGATCCCAAGTTAAGGCCGAACATGAATGAGGTTGTCACAGCTCTAGAGCAGCTCCAAGATTCAAAGGACACTTCAAAAAACAACGATAAAGATTACCCGCTAAGTCGACGTGACCAATCAAGTAGCGGGCTTAGATATTGCAGGAGCAGTGCTGCTGGTGAAACACGGCCAAAAGTGGCTTATCCAAGGCCTTCGGCTTCTGTACATTATGCATGACCTTGTTTTGATTCAAGGTTAAGCCACTTATCAAGTAAAGGGTGACCAAAAATCTGTGCTATTCGCCCATGTTTCAGATGGTTGTATAGTTTTTTTTTTTTGCATTTAATTCTCATCTCTGGTTTTAAGTATCTCTTAGGAGTGGATCTATTTGTTAATTTGGAGTTGTGAGCAGCATTTGGATCTGATAATTTTCATGGTAATGTTGAAAGATCTTTGAAACATTATTTTGGAAACGAAAGCATTTGTTGTACTTATCTCTTGATTGATTTCACAAAATTGCTTAATTTTTTTTTTGATTTCCCCAAATTGCTTAATTGATACACTTTTTCTCTGTTATTGTTATTTGAATAGGTATATTGTAAGAAGATCTCACGAATTTTTATCTGTAAGACGGGTCAATCTTATCGATATTCACAATAAAAAGTAATATTCTTAACATAAAAAGTAATACTTTTTCATGGATGACTCAAATAAGAGATCCGTATCACAAAATACGACTCATGAGACCGTCTCAAACAAGTTTTTTCTTTGTTATTTTTATGAAAGTTTTATGTTCATCCCTTTTAATCTCTGTCATCTCGTATGGCCCAAAAAAAAAGAAAAAAAGAAAAAGAAACAAAGGACAGGATATATAATCTTATTGATATCACCATCATCATTATTTAACGGGATTTATTTATTTTAGTTTATTTTAAAATTATTTTGTTAAAAATAGCTTTCTTTGTTAAATAGTATGTAATATAATTTTTTATTATTTAAAATCTTTAAACACCTTTCATTTACCATTTTCAGTTTTTCACATCTCCATTAACTATTACAACTTAAATGATATTTATTATTTGATAAATATTATGTAATATAATTTTTTATTATTTAAAATCTTAAAACACCCTTTATTTATATATCTTTCTTTTTATAAGAATTAAGAATGAATATACCCACTTTATAATTTATTTTTCCTAATTAAAATAAACTTATTTCATTATATTTCTTCTTCAAATTGAATTATTTTTCTAATTAAATATATTTTTATTTAAACTAGTCTAATTTGACATGCATGCATTTATCTATAATGAAATCAAATTTAATAACATCATTCAACATAACATACATTTTTGTAAAAGCTTATGTTAAACGATTCGTGACATCTAAGTAAGATTTCCAAACATGTTATTGGATAAAAGTTTGAAATCACTTAAAATAAGTTCTTGCAAACATTTAGTTATATTTAGCGTATAAAATTGTGTATTTTGCTCTATTAAGTTTTACAAATCAACGTAAAAAAAAACTTAATAGGTTATAATTGTCAAAGAATGACAACGTAGTTCAACTGATTCCAGATCCACAATCGCATTAATCTCATAGAGACGACACAAGTTTAATAGCTTGTCTTTATCTTAAAAACATGTGAAGAAGAGCGGGGGAAACAATCATCATCGACAAAGCTGCACACATAACCCCTGGATCTGCGTTGCTGTTGGATTCAACAACGAATATGTCCTGCTTTTGCTGCTGTTCGAGCACGTCAACGTATACTGGCTACCGTTTTGTTCAGCCTACAGATGAGAAAAACTATCCGACATCAGGAACGATATTGTGCTAGGGGGTGGAATATAACTCAAGTTTGTACATATAAGAACGTGCGTGGATAGAAAGAAAGAGTATGTCGAATGACTTTCTGACCTGGCACGAAACAGGCTGTGTGTTGCAGCTCCACCTCGAAGTAGGAACACAGCTTAGATAATGGCACCATGAACAACGATCATTCAAATCAACTCCACGAAACAGCATCACCATGCCAACCGTGATTCTATATTAAAAATGAGTTTTCACAAGAAAATTTCATGCCATAGGCCTGGTAAACTCGCTCAAGAAAGTGGAAAGAAGAACAGAATGGCATAAAAACATGATTTCAAGATTCAAGAACTCACCCAACGATCATAAGGATCAAAGAAACCAACCAAAGTATGCATTGATAAGCCTTAAATTTAGGACTATTTGATGCTGAGGAATATCCTGGAGGAGCATATCTCTGATTTACCCATCTAAACTGGGGGCGGATCAAGAACACAAAACCAAGAAGAAATCCTGATAAAAACCCTCCAATATGAGCGAAATTGTCAACGTGTGGAAGAATCCCTACAGCCAGATTGATTGCGATAATTATCACTAGGGTCAAGAAAGCCGCGACCTAAACAAAAGGTTTTGTGAGTGGAAATTAAAACCTGAAATTCATGTCATAGAAGATAGATGCAGTATTTCATCCAAGGGGCGACACGGGGAAGATGGGTGGGTGAAATTTGTATTCTTAAGAAGTTTAGGAAAACTGATACCACAGTACAACAATACAACCTACTATTTATCTGACATGTATGAAAATGCACATACCTTATTTGCATATATAGACCAATTAGTGATAAGCTCGGAAAGCATTCCTCCCAATAATCCAAAAAGTGCACCAGAAGCACCAACAGATATATTTGTCTGAATAAAGAGAGCAGACAGCAAGCTACCACCAAGTCCAGATATAAGATAAAGCAAGCCAATACGTACTGCAGTGGCAAAAAACAATGAAAGCTTTCACCAGAATAATGATATAAGAGTTACAAAAGCAGTTTGAAATCCATTTCGAGGCCAAGATTAAAATGATCATACCAGCTGTTTTTCTTAAAAATCATGTGGATGTTGTTATTATTAAACAAATAAGTAGAAAATTTACAGATGATAAATTCACAGTCAGTTGTCACATACCAAATCCGAATTCCTGTTCGAGCCGAATGCCAATAACTAAAAGACTCAGCATGTTGGCAAGCAAGTGAAAAACTCCACCATGTAACCAGATACATGTGATAAGCCTCCATCCTTCATGTTTGTGGACGACTTTACCAACGTCTAAGGCTCCCATCTTCTCTAACCTGAAAAAAAGGATTTGGATCTCGTTTTTTAGATGACATAAACAAAACTATACTTTCCTCCATCCTAAGAAGAATGGAAAAATCGATTCCTTACCTTAGTAATGTACAACAGTAAAATGAAATGTTGCAAAATCATTAATTGTTACACGCACAAAAATATTAGAGTAACAGAATTTATTCAGGGGAAAATCTTAAGTCAAACATATTCAAAAAAGAAGAGTAAAATTCATCATCTCAGATATCAGCAACTACAAGTAATTGGTTGTCCTCATAGAAAGATTCTTGTTTAAAAATGAATCAGAACCACATTAAGTAACCTTGAGTTGATTCGCCCTCGGATTATCATGACCGTACATAATGAATCAGAATTCATAAAGACATCCTACTAGCAAAAGGGTACAATACACTAAAGACTAAAGCAAAAATCTTTATGCTGAAAAAAAAAAACCAAAAACTCAAAGGGCATGACAACAAAAGAGGCGTACGCTGAAGAAGATGGCCCAAGAAGAGGATTTTCACGAAATGGCTGAAAAGAAAACCTTCCCATAAACCTGGCAACACAAGAAATCGAATTCTTGGGACAATTATTCACATACATGGTGATGAAAAACATCACGGTGTTTGCTATCACAAAGGAAGGTATCAACCAAGGAAAACATTTCTTGAAATGCTTTACTTCTCGGTAAATAACGGCGTTTGGGCTCGGTGTTGCGGCGGGCTGCGGTGAATCCACGGTGACAGGGTGGATCATGTTGCTTCCCCGCCGTGAGTGGACTCTTATTTGGATATCTTGGGGAGTGGCCATTGCGATCCAAGAAAGGGAAGAGAACTTTGTTACAATCAGACGCTGAACTCAAAACCTCGTCCTAAATAGACTTTCAAGCCATCGGCTAGACAATTGTAACACGTCTGATAAAAATAGTTGAACTACATCCATATTTTTAAAATTATTTATACGTAGTTGGAATCGAAAATTAAGTACTTCAGTCGTTAATTATGATGTAATTTATGTTCATACACGTGTGAAATAAAGGCATTGACAGATTCAAACCTAAACAAATTAATCATTAATAACTTATTGTCAGCTTGCAGCAGTTGTTCATCAATCAACGAGGATGAAGTCTGTTGGGACAGAAAAGTTCAACTGCTTAACTCGTCCTTATTCTCGCCAATTAATAATATTAATAATAATAATAATAATAATAATAATAATTATTATTTAGTATCTACTCCTATACAAGAAAAGATTATACCGATGGAGATAAGAAAACTCCATACAAATTTTTTCTATTTATCGAGGAATATTGTCTTATAATTTGAAACTAAAAAATCCGAAAAGACTGAATTACAAGTAAAAAGATATAAAGAAGCAATTTCGGAAAGTTATCTATTAAAAATATAATATGTTAAAAAAATTTGTTTCATCAGTAAGAAGTTTCTCCATCATAATTCTTTTTGAATAATAAATATAACTTTTCTAAGATTTAATTATTTTTATCGATTTTTATTGGATCTGATGAATCTAATCTATCCCATGAGAACAAAAAATCAGCCCAACAACTTTAAATTTAAAACATTGGATTCCTAATAACTAGACCAATTTAAATTGGCCGTTGGATAACACTGATTTTAAGGTTCTCTCATTTGGTTATAGTTAGTTACTTTTAATAGCTAAAAGTTGACATAAATTGAAACTTTTGATTATTTGTATATAATTTTCAATTATTATTGCTCAGAAAAAAGTTTAAAAAATGGTTTATATGAATAACAACGATAATAATGAGTAAGCTTACTGTGACTCATGGCTCTATATTCGTAAGACGGATAAACCTGATTCATAACTTAAGTGAACGATAATATTTTTAACGTAAAAAATAAAATTCTTAATGAATTAAGTTGGATAAGAGATTAGTTTCGCGAAGTTAACCCACGAGACAGTCTCATAAAAACTTTTGCGATGATTATTAGTTTGTAATTTTAATAACAATTTAGTACATAATTAATCACTTAATCCGATGTTGGAGAGTGCCAACTTTATGCCTGAATGGGGGACATTGTCTAAAGATACAATCATTTTGAAAATAGTAAATATGTAGTAATGAAGGGCGCCAAGTCGGACATCGTATTTTTCTATATACAGTGATGATATCGTATTTGCACAATCACCAAAAAAGGCCAGAAAATTTATAATATTTATTATCTTGGTGTACTTTCATAAGTTTTTATTTAATTGTTTACTGCCCCTCGCTCTTGCTCTAGCTCTATTATTAATATAAAATTTATAACTTTTAATATTTAATTTATTACATTCATAATGGACTGTTTTTAATTAATAATAAAGTACCCTAAGCTTTAATATCCAAAATCATTGTTATTAATTAATATTAAGGGAACATTGGAAAAAGTTGCGGTGTCTCATGTGATACCGAAAGCAATTACTCTAATATATATAAATATTAGATGCAACGAATATCCAAGTTAATAGATTAAGTAAATTTTCGATCAATTATAATTAGTTTAATTTATCTTATCAACATTTTACCGGATGAGACCGTCGCAAAAAAATTTTTCAATATAATTTATCTACCTGACGTGATTTGTAAATGTTGTTTAAGCTCGAAAATTTACCCGTAACAGCTGCGGTTACAAGGATAAATTTTGTAATCATGAATGAATTCTCAAGTCATTTGGTAATCATATATCATGAGAAATTTTTATGCAAATGATCGTAAGAATTAATTACCGGCTAACCAGGTCAAAATTTTTTATCGGTCCAGATTCCATGAATTTCTTCAGGTTGCTTGCTTTAATTTTTTTTTTAAAAGTCAGTGTACTAAAAATGACTTATTCCGGAGAAAATGTACAGAGTTTGACCAATGACTGTCTTTTAGCATGTATTTCTGCATCTATAACATGTTCATAGGTTCAATCTTGATGATTTTTCGGAGTTGAAATTGCTGTTATCATTTGTGCGTACTGCATTTTTTTCCTTTTAAAGTTTTTTCATTTAAGGTGAGGACTAAAAGTTGCAGTGGAAATCTTGGAAGTTTGGGTATTCATGTTAAAGAATATACATTTTCTTGATACAGTAGATGGAAATGGATCCACGTTTTCATGGACTCTTGAATCCCTCGAATGGATTTCAATCGAGGAATCAATCCATGGGCGAGTTCTCCAATGGGAAACTAGTAAATGGAATCAGGTCAGATATTAGTAATCCAGATCAGACGCTAGTTAATGGGCAGGGGTATCAAAGTTGCTTTCATGAACATAATGTTGGAGTGGTAAATGGTACCATCTCTAGTTCTTGTGTTGACACCGAGGATGAATATCAAGATGATTGTGACTTTTCCGATGCAGTTTTGAGGTTTATAGATCAAATGCTCATGGAAGAAGACATGGAGGACAAAACACATATGCTTCAAGAGTCGTTGGATCTTCAAGCACAAGAAAAGTCATTCTATGATGTCCTTGGTAAGAAATATCCACCTTCTCCTCAGCCCGAATCAGCTTTGTTTAGTCAATTTGGTGAGATCCCAGATGGCAATTCTTATGTAAATCCCCATAATTTATCACATAGCGATAGTAATGGCAATGGCTACCTAATTGATGCAGTCGATCCAAGGTGGATCAACGCTCCTTTATATAGAGATACTTCACTAGTAAGATGTCATACCACTGATCATATTCCCAACTCGTCTGTTAGTACGTCAAATAGCTTATATAATATTGATGATGTTTTCTCGGTCTCGCCTATAAGTCCTCTGCAGATGCGTGAAATGCACAGTGAAAGTCAATCTGTATGGAATTTCAACAAGGGGGTGGAAGAAGCAAACAAGTTCCTTCCCGGTGAAAATATATCGTTAACCAGTTTGGATGTTCATGGTTTTTTAGCTCAAAACTCGATAGAAGAATCTGCCAAAGGGGTAATTGAGGTGGGGAAGAAAGATGAGGTGGAAGAATGCTCACCTTCTCAGTCAAAGGGTAAGAAAAATGGTCATTGTTTCGACTCGGATTTTGAAGAAGAGAGAAATAGCAAGCTTCCTGCTATCTGTACGGAATCTGATGTGCCTATGGAGGAATTTGATAATGTCTTGCTTATTTCCTTGGGGGAGCATGGTGAGAAATTTGCAGCTTATCGTGCTGACCTGAAATATGCAGCAAGTAAAGGTATGCAACACAATCGGAAACTAAAGGGATCGAGGGGTGGGAAGAGCCGTGGCAAGAAACAGAGCCGGAAAAAACAAGTTATTGATTTGAGAACCCTTTTGATTAGTTGTGCTCAAGCTGTTGCTGCTGACGAGCATCGAAATGCCAACGAACTTCTTAAACAGATCAGGCAGCATTCGTCTCCTTTTGGTGATGGGAATCAGAGATTGGCTCATTATTTTGCCGATGGTCTAGAAGCACGTTTGGCTGGCACTGGTAGCCAGATACATGAAGCCCTTGTTAATAGAAGAACAACTGCTGCCGATTACTTGAAAGCTTACTATACTTATCTTGCATCATCTCCATTCAGGAAGATAACTAATTTTGCCTCGAATAAGACAATCATCACAAAATCAGAAAAGGCAACAAGAGTTCATGTTATAGATTTTGGTATCCTTTATGGCTTCCAGTGGCCTACTTTTATTCAGCGTATCGCAGCGCGAAAAGGTGGTCCACCTAAGGTTCGGATTACCGGAATAGACTTTCCGCAACCTGGCTTCAGACCCGCGGAAAGAATTCAGGAGACAGGGCGCCGATTGGCCCATTATGCTGAGAAATTTAATGTTCCTTTTGAATACAATGCTATAGCCCAAAAGTGGGAAACAATCAGAATGGAGGATCTCAAGATCGACAAGGATGAATTCGTGGTAGTCACCTGCTTGTATCGAGGCAAGAACTTACTTGATGAGTCGGTGGTTGCAGAAAGCTCACGAACAGCGGTTCTTAACCTGATTAGGAAAATTAACCCGTCTTTATTCATCCATGGTGTACTCTATGGAGCATATAGCACGCCATTCTTTGTCACCAGGTTTCGGGAAGTTTTGTTCCACTTCTCTGCATTGTTTGACATGCTGGAATCAAACATACCTCGGGAGAAACAGGAAAGACTGCTGATTGAGAAAGATATATTTGGGAAGGAAGCATTGAATGTCATAGCTTGTGAAGGCTGGGAGAGAGTTGAAAGGCCAGAAACTTATAAACAGTGGCAAGTACGTGGTCTTCGGGCGGGTTTCATGCACATCCCTTTCGAAAGAGATATCATGAAAGGTGCGATATATAAGGTGAGAACGTGTTACCACAAAGATTTTGTAATAGATGAAGATGGTCATTGGCTGTTAATGGGCTGGAAAGGGCGGATAATCTACGCTATTTCGTGTTGGAAACCTATTTAAGAAATAAATTCATCCATGATATACAAGATTTGTGACACTAATCAAATGGTTCGAGGTTAATGTGCATCTCTTCTCACTTGTTCGATTACAAACTCTAATGTAGCAGCGCCTTTTTATGTTGACGTTGCTTTCTCATTCTGATGCAAAGGAATTACCGAGTTGTCTGGTTTCCTCAAAAAGAGTTCTTTTTCTCTGTTTTGAATGAAAAGGTTTGTGTTACATCTCATGCACGATGCACAGATGTATGCCCCTCTTTGCTCCATTTTATGCTTTTGTGATCTCCATTCTCGCTGCTATGAAATTTTTCTAACAGAAATTAAGAACAGTCTAGTTCCCTCGTTCGAATCCTCTGTTTCGATTTTGTAGCATTTTTGTGCGTTAATTCCGTACTTACATGATGATACAGTTGGATCTTGAAGAGTAAATCCTCCAGGTTTGATTAATGTAACTTTTTTCGAGCTGTTTCAAATATGAAGGAAATTTTAACACAAAGTGTGATGGACCAAGTGGGCAAATCGTGCAAGTTTAATCAGCATATCATACCTATGTGGAATTTATCATGTGTGGAGAATAAATAAGATCAAAACCCTCTTAAGTTTCTTGAATCAATGCTGAAAAAAGCAAGAGAAAAATAAATAAGATTAAAACCCTCCAAGTGTTTTAAATCAATGCTAAAATTTCCCCACACAGCATTTGCCATTGCCACTTGTGGGGGACCTCGAGAGGAGATATATTTTCAGTTTTCATGTCATCTACTTGAAGGACACCACAAAAGTTTACTTTTGAGAACAACTAGTTGAGTACAATAATGACATACAAACCAATGCTCTATTTGACAACGTTAATGCCCCAAACATGTTCTTTACCTCGAATCTAACTGTGCGAAATGTTAGTATCATTTACAAGATCAAGAAAAGCATTTGAACCCACATGCAATTGGGATTTTTTTTTTAGGTTAAATAATTCCGAAGGCTTTAAATTATGGTACACCAGGATGCAATTAATGCATGATTATTAAAGTATATTAAATCCTTTCTTCACCTTTGGACCTAGTCGTCTGGTGAAGCTTTTAAACCTTATAATATATAGAATATCATTAAAATATTAAATATTATATTTCGATAACTTGTTCCCCAAACCCAACACCAAGCTTTAACAAATGACTTGAAATGTTCTTGAACTGACTAATTCTCGATGTATCACTTCATTCATCTTGACCAAATGTAACGAAAAATCATTATTTTATTTGGGTTGCTTCCACCAAATGATATCAAGTAAAGGAAACTCAAGAAAAATAATTTTATAAAAAAGAATGGCTTACAGCTTAACCACTATCATTTTCTACTAAATACTTGCACTAATATATACTTGGAGTGGACCATAATTACACCTATATATGTGAGATCAAACCAACCACTCTCTTTCAACCAATGCAAAGTCAGAACCTCCATTAATGGTGACTGGATGAAATTGCGGCCCCATTTTGCTGATGCATCATATTCTGCAGCTACATAAAAAAGTCCCCAATTGGATTGCAGGGACTCCAAGAATTATTGGCAATATTATTATGATATAAATACAAGTAAAGACTATGGTGGTCATGGATGATTTCATGGCTCTGATAGCAACATTATATCAACATCCAAACATCAGGTATGCCACAAGAACTGAGATAACAACCATGCTGTTGGTAATGTTATAGTTCACGTGTTTATGTTAGATAATAATTTAACTAGGTACTTATAGATACAGATACCTACGAGGATCTTTCAAACCATTTGACAAATCTTATCGTATCAGATGAGGTCAAATGAATCTGGATCAAGAAATGCATGCATCCAATTTTTCCAACCAATGATGTAAGCAAAAGGCCAACTAGGAAATTCCAAACCAATTCATCTGAAATTTAGGAATATTCTTAACTATCCTCCCTGCGTTGATTGGTTAATAAAACCACTACTTAGTACTGAACAGAGAGCTTCAGTACAAATTCACAAGACTGGTTTCCAAAAAGACAATTCGACACTGGTGTAAACAGCTCTAAATGTCAATAAACAACTGTCTACTTTATCTGAATAATGTTCGAAGGAAACTTTCCAGGAATCGAAAGACACAATATCAGCTCCCACAGGATAAATTGAAAATAAGGTTATGTTCACAAAAGCCAAAGTTATCTGCTTCACAAAATTATTTTGAGTTCGAGTACTAGATAATCATAGGAGAAAGCAAGTAATTTTTTGGCTCATTAACGACTTTTGGAAGTTCCGGTTATATTTTTTTTTTTGGAAATATAACTTTGGCTGCTCGGGGATTGCAATTTGTCCGAAAGGAAATTTTCATGTCATTGAGAGGACTTGACTAATTTGCTACACATCATATACCTGTAGCTGTAATAAGTAAAACAGTATCCACTTACAGGACATCAGATCAAAGGAAAAAGGAAATTCTTGGATAAGACCCTTAAAAAAATCATAAATAGATGGCAGCTGATAACTAATCTAAAAAGTCGCAACCACAGAGTAATGGACAACCCAGCAATCACCAAAGTGGAACAAAACTAGGCAGCCACAGTATTTTCATGCACATCCACACATTATTCCAGGGAGAATCTTTACAATTCCATGCATATTTCACTCGACCAGATCTAGCTTTCTATATTTTGGCAGATATTAACTTAGAGTTGCCGATGATAAACTTCTAAGAGATCCTATTATCTGTCCATTTTACCAAGACTCAGTCCAAAATAATATTTAGGGCCATAAAATTGCTGTGATCCTTGAAGCAGATTTCATGTTCCCTTGAATGAATTGCTGCTTTGGTGGCTGTATTTTTTCTACATACTTTCCACAGCAGTAGCAACAAATAACCACTGCTCAAATCATGACTTAAGAAATTGCTAAACTTTTGTTCTGAAGGACATTAAGATCTTCAAATACAAAATTTCCAAACAATAATCAAATTCGATAAGCTTCTATAACATTTCAAAAATTAGTAACAATAGGACAGAAGAGTGATAAGGTTTATGCTTAAATATGCTTGCTTTATGCGTGATAAATTATCGTTTGTCCCATATTTATTGACAATTTCCCAAATGCGAAATAAGCATATGCTTACCATGTCATTCCCAATCAAAGTAATTCACTGCTCGGGTGGAGTTGCCTCATCAAACCATCTAGGGGGATCAAAGCCGGATCCACCTACCACGTTCAAAAAATAACATATTTTTATCTTATTTAATGATAATAGCTCGTCACAAAACCAATCATTGCTGTGTATAAAAGGATTCAAAATACCCAGTCATCCGAACTGCTCAGTTTTGAAATAGTTGGTTTACAGCAGAATTCAGGGAACATTTTCAAAATAACATATAAATGATTTTGTACTTCTACAGATGAAACAAC
The DNA here is from genome assembly GCF_012295235.1 of Primulina huaijiensis. Taxonomy (NCBI): domain Eukaryota; kingdom Viridiplantae; phylum Streptophyta; class Magnoliopsida; order Lamiales; family Gesneriaceae; genus Primulina; species Primulina huaijiensis. The sequence continues at coordinate 17,636,550 of NC_133321.1, forward strand.
AAATTGGAAAAAGGGTAATACCAAGAGGATTGCAACGACAAAGGCGCCAAGCAGTCAATAAGGTCCCTTTTGCAACTCCATACTTCTTGTAAGCGATCATCGAATACTCACTACATGTCGGAACATACCGACAACTATTTAGCAACAAGGGTGAGATTTCCCCTGTTACAATCAGTCAATCACCATTAGAACACGCCCAACAAGATTAACCAATGAAAAAGTGTTGAATGCGACACATTCAGTTGTTTTCCAGTATTTCATAAAGGAAAATACAGGGAAAATAAACTGTAGCACTCGATTCTACCAACTTCTCTACTCGATCACTCCAGCTCACATCCCCGACTCTATTTCATTTCATGTTTAATTGCAGTCAGAAAATGAAAGTTTACTAAATTATGGATAAAGTTATCTACATAGTCAAATAATCCTTAGTAGAGTTAGGAAGAACTCACGTTTGTAGAACCTTAGAATAGACAGTGCTGCTTTAACACCTACACTAGCCTCTTCATCATCTGAAACATGATACAAAAACCAAATAAATTTTACTAAAAAAGACTGCAATAATTTTACGATATGTACTCAGTATAGTCAATAAAATTATCACTCAACCATACCTATTGCCCCGGGCTGACCCGAATCCTCCCCTGAACAATTAACAACCCTGAAACGACGTCGCTCTTCCCACTGCCAAAAAAATGGAGAAGACAAACCAGTAGAAAGTAACCAATAAAATGATTGGCAAAATAGCAGTAAAATCGACAAATGGGTATGTAAAAAAAAAGTAATTACCAGTTTAAAACGTACAGTAAAGGAAGAATGGTGTTTCTGAAACCGTCCAGAGAATTGGGAAGGATTGGGTTTGGAATCAGGGTTGTTGAAGTAGATGGGTTCATGATAATATTTGCAGTTGACAGTCAGAATTAACGCCATTTTCTGTGTAGCCGGCTGCCAGATTTTTGGTGGCCTCGGTGACGGCTCAAGATCACCGCTTGTATAACTTGTATTTCGTATTCCTTTTTTAAAATTATGACGTGAGAATAACAGTTATTGTGTTATTATGTATTTCATATATTGTATAAAGCTCGAATTAATATAACAGTAGATAAGTCACATTGAACGAGTCCTGTATGAAAGATTGACCCAAAAGAATTTTAATATGAGCATTTATGAACTCTTACTTCCTTGCAACTATTTTACATCCCTGATTAGTTGCATCTAACAAGTTTTGAAAAGGTTTCGATGACTATCCACGACTCAAGGCTGACACCTGTGAGAAAAATTGAAAAATACACTCTCAAGGCTAATCAGCTGAATCTAGCCTATCGGATTTTAAAAAGCACTCAGCTGCACTGTAAGTCACTCTGGGCCTAGGTAGTGGACTGGGCCTTGAAACTTTTAATTTGGACAAATCATGTGCGGGGAAAACTACATAAAAAGGAAATGTAATAAAATTACAAGAGATTTTGTCCATGTAAATTGTGTACAATTTGATTTTATAATGTTTGCTCAAAGTATTCCCAGAAATCCATTCAAATCATGTAACGTGGATTTAATCATAAATACCGGAGGGACACAAAATTAAATATCTAAATTTGAATGGGCCAACACTTGACGTATCCTCGTGGGGAGGTTAGAAAAGCTGACAAATACTTTGATATTTTGCAGGAGACGAGACAGCACCTATGGTCAGAGTTGCACGTGTTACATACACCCTTTCACACTCACGACCATTTTTCAAATCCTATTTCCAGTTTGAGCTAACTTCTCGTTGAGGTCAGTCTACACACACGCATGCGGAAACTGATAAATGGAATTAAGTACCATAACAAATACCTGAACTTTATACTATGTAATTAATACATTCATGAGAAAATTAGTCGTATCAAAGTTATATTTCTTCCTGTTACAACCGGAACCCATGTACAAGTAATGGGGCTACTCTTCAAGTTGTTTTCAAGTTCAAATTTAATGGCATTTATACCTCGGTAGGATGACTATAGCATGTTGCAAGACTTGATCACATCCATGTAGCAAGTCATGATTCAAGTCGGGGGAACGACGTGTGTGGTACTTGGTTTTGGCCCCGATCGATCGACCTCCCTAGGTCCTGACGTGAGGGGGAAGACATTAAGAAAGTTGGATGAGTCCTACATTGAACATCGCCGACATCACAAATGTTAAAATTGGAACTTGGACTTAACTCAACTCCAAAAACTAGTTCAATGGGGATGATTGTCCAAGTCCATATATGCAACTTCTAGGCTATTTATCCAACCGATGTGGGACAATCAACACACCCCTCTCAGGCCCAGGAATGAACATTTAGAGCGTGAAGTTTACAAATGATCCAACTATAGGCAGAACGGGTGGCTTAACTATAGGCAGTCCAACACATAACGGTGGAATCTGAGCTCTGATGCCATGTTAAGATTGGAACTTGGACCTAACTCAACCCCAAAAGCTAGCTCAAGAGGAGAGGATTGTCCAAGTCCATATATTCCAAGTTATTTATCCAACAAAAATGCGAGTTGGAAGAAGTGTATAATAGAGAGTGATAAAAAAATAAATGACAGATTTGTCTCATATTTGACTCATTCAACAAGTTATATATTGTGATTTGAGCGCAAAAAAAAAACAATTACAACTCTCTTCTCATGATTCGACGAGTTTGTGCGTAGATAGGATATCATTATTTGTGGGATTAACTATGATTTTCAATTAAATGTTTCTATCAAATTTTCTTTCCACTCATGTACGGGGGAAGTCAAAACTAAACGTGAAGGACCTGCAAAAGTTAAGGAGAAGGGGCCGCACGAGTGTGGGCCGGGGGCGGTACGTATCTACAGTAGCGACTTCGTTAATTGTTGAAAAAGTCGCGTACCACCTGACGCGCTTTTCTAAGGATTCTTGCTGTCGGCCAGCGCGCCCACCCAATTCATGTGTTTTCTTTAAGTACGTACTACGTACGATCCCCATTTTATCATTTGGAGTGAAAAAGATGCTACATTAACGTTGTCCCAATTAACGTTTTTATTATTCAATTTGTTGACTTGTTTAATTACTTTGTTCAACTCATTTCATACAGAGTCTAATTGTCATTTGGAGTGAAAGATGTCACATTTTATTTTCTTTTTTGAAAAATGCAATTGTAATTTTCAAAATCATACAATTCTTATTCTGTTGTGAAAAAGTAAAAATTTACGGTAAAAAAGTAAAAAT
>NC_133321.1:17639868-17658223 GCF_012295235.1 Primulina huaijiensis
AATTTTATGGTAATAATATGGTGTATATAATATTAGTCATATTTATNTCAATTGTGATTTTCTTCACAAATGAGAGATCTATTTATAGAAAATTTTTACAAATAATCCAAAAATAAAATACATCATTACCTACATCATCACACACTAATTTTCAATATTCAACACCTAATTTTACCTAATTTTCAACATTCAACATTCACATTTTCAACACAAATATTTAACACATTTTTAAATAATTTTTCAACATATTCAAAATAAACTCAATATTTGTTCTTATATCCTAAATTATTCAATACCCTTTTTACTATTTTCTCAGTTCATTGGTCATTTTATTTTAAAAATTTTTAATCTTCATTCTTAATTTTCTTGCTAAAACATCTTTATACTACTCTAGCCGTTGATCTAATTTATCGAGTTATTTGATAAAATAGGTATTCAAAAATGGAGATTGTTACCTAGATTTTAGAATATGACTTATGATATTGAAAAAATTAAAATTAAGCAATCCATTTAAATTTTATTGTCTTAAATAAAACAATATTCTATTCTTATTCAACCCACAACAATCCCCCTGCTATACAAAAAGAAGTTCTTGCATGCAAGTTTTACTGCCACCAATCATTTTATTATATACTAAAACTTTAGAATACAAACAAATCTTCAATGACTCAATAATGTTATAATATTGTTTTTCTTGAACTGATTTTTGTGTAAATCTTGATTACATAGGGTTTTTCAACCTTAAAATTATATGTAATGATATTAATACAATAACAAAATATATTGAACTATTAACAATTTGAAATAGTGAAAGAGATGTGAAAAAGATGATACATATATTTAAACGGAAAATTATATTTTTAGCAATGTATGTTTGTTTCTTTGCGATTTTGGTAATCTATTAGTCTTTTTCATCGGAAGTGCTGACATGACACTACACACGTCAGCACCATGTTAGAAAAAAAGACTAAAATCACGAAAAAAAACAAAAAAATAGTCTACTAAAATTGAAAATTTGACAACAAAGATTACCAAAATCATCAAATATATAAAACAAAAAAATTCAATTTGCTCTGTTTAGAGAATGAAAAAAAAAAAAAAGGGATAATCACATTTGGTTTTACTTGAGAAATGAGCAAAAATTTCATAAAATCAAATCAAACACTGCGTTGATTTTGTTAAAACATTTTTTTTTATAATAATCAATATCCTGTTTCGAAGTACATATGATTGATTACTTTGTTTCAAACAGTATGTTGATACCTTTTATGTACGTTACCTGCGATGTTTTCTAACTTGTTATTGGAAGAATGACAACAAAATTATCTTCTTTGATTAATGTATTGTAAAAAAAACATAATTCAACGTACCTTAAAACAGCCAATTCATCGTACAAAATTTTTATCCCAAAGATCACTCTATTTTATTTTTTTAATTTATCAGTTTTTCCAAGGTTTTTATGCCCAAAATATGTCACTTACAGTCACAGATAATATTTTTTTATTTTATTTTTTAAAGTTAAAGTCACATATATGTAAGATTAGGACTCAATAAAAAGTTTCGACAAGTACCAACATCCTTAATGATATATTGATTAATGATTTTAGACTTGGATTACAAATTACATTTACGTTGGATGATTTGAAATATATCATCACTAATTAAAATATTTTTTAGTTGATAAAGAGTAAATCTGAAGTACACCAAAATGAAATTCTTCTGAACAATTTTCTAATAATTTTAGAATCACGGATTTTAATTTTACACATTCGAATTAACGATCCAAACACAACCTAAGAATTTAATTTCCAACCTCGTAAGTTTTCTTTAAAAAAAAAAATGGGTTTTTTTTATAAGATTCCAAAATTTATGTTCGCGCATAATATCTATAATCGTATTAACTAACTTTGATTTTTAATGTGTCGTCAAACTTTATTTACAATTTTACTTTTCATAATTTTTGTAAGCTAATTTTGCTCGTGTGAGTTTATTAGTATTTTTGTATGTCTCTTTATATTTTTTTTTATTTTTCTCTAATTTATTTATAATTCATTTAAAAGTTCAAACTATCTCAGCAAATCTTATATAAACATTAATCTATAAGTATCATATCCAAATAAAATAATATATATTTTGTTCACAAAAATTATCAAACAAAAAAAAAAATTAATATGACACGCATATCGCGTGTTACGGAATATTGGTATGATATAAATTATTGCACTTAATTGTATGAAATGTTATACGTACGTACGTACTCCATGTAGAACACAATCTCTCCATCTTCACTAAAAAAAATGATCAAAACTGCCTCCTCGTCAATCTTCAATGCTCATTCCTCTCATGCCAACAGACAAGCATCGCTATGCAACGTCGGAAAATATAGAATTTCGCTCTCTGCTTCTTCGCGAATCGGCCGCATTTCTCCGTGAAAGATGATCTGCAACTCGCGCAACTCCCTGAATACTTCGCACCCTCTTCACTCCCTTCCATGAAATCAATCTTTAATCACTAAAATAATCTTGTATTATTTACAAGTGTTTGCTAAAGCCTCAGAGGTTGGAGTAATATAATATATATATATTTATGTAGGAAAAGGGTTTTTTGTTTCAAGCAACACGAACTCAAAATTGATTAGGCGATCGAGTTCACCAGTTGATAAATATATTTGGGTTTCTTGAATAGTAATAGGAAATCTTAGACAGGTATATTACGAATAGAGCATAAACCAGAGAAAATGGAAGAGAATTCTTCTCTCTCTTGTATTCGACGAAAGTGATCAATCATACATATATATACATGAGTTGCAAACAGCTGTCAAAGGCTCCTAAACCAACTTAACTAACTCAGTGTGCATAAAGCTAACTAAGCTAACAAACAGAATGGAACAAGTACACGTGTTTAAAACTCCCCCTCAAGGTGGCTTGTAAAGGTCCTTTATAGCCATCTTGGACAGTAGCGGGGCTAATCGAGCAATGGGTAAGGGCTTCGTAAAGATGTCCGCTAACTGATGTTGTGAGCGGATTGGCAAAAGTTTGATAATCCCTTCATGTACTTTGTCTCTAACAAAATGACAATCGATTTCAATGTGTTTGGTGCGTTCATGAAACGTTGGATTTGAAGCGATATGCATCGCAGCCTGATTATCACAGTAAATGGTTGCGAGATCAGTCATATGGATAGAGAAATCTGAGAGTAATTGAGTCATCCAAACAATCTCACTTGCTGTGGTAGCAAGGGATCGATATTCTGCCTCTGCTGATGATCGAGAGACGGTTGTTTGCTTCTTGGCTTTCCATGATACAAGGGAATGACCAAGAAATATACAGAAACCAGTAACTGATTTCCGAGACTCCACACATGCAGCCCAATCAGCATCACAGAATGCTTTCAGTTGTAAGGGAGATGTTGCTGAGAAGAAAAGCCCCTGTCCAGGAGCCCCCTTTATGTATCGAAGGAGATGATGGACAGCTTGTAAATGATGTGTGCGTGGTTGAGATATAAACTGACTGAGTTTGTGAACCGCAAATGAAATATCTGGCCTTGAAAAAGTGAGATATAATAAGCGACCCACAATGCGCCTGTACTGAGTAATATCCTCGAGGGGTTCACCATCATTGGAATTCATGCGAACCTTAGGATCCATGGGTGTCATTACGGGCTTGCTGGCCAGAAAACCTGTGTCAGAAAGAAGTTGCAAAGCATATTTGCGTTGAGATAGTATAATGCCTGTGGAAGAGCGAGCAATTTCAACACCTAAGAAGTATTTCAGGCAGCCCATATCACGAAGCTTGAAATGGCAATGTAAGAACTGCTTTAAAGAATCTATGAGCACAGGAGACGGTCCAGTGATAATTATATCATCCACATAGACTAATAGAGCTACAAATGAGGAACCTGATCCTTTAGTGAATAAAGAGTAATCAGATTTGGATTGAGTAAGTCCAAATTGGAGCACAACTTGGGAAAACTTGGAGTTCCATTGTCTCGAGGCTTGACGTAGTCCATATATAGACTTGTGAAGCTTGCACACCATATGATTCTTTGAATTAACCAGCTCCCCCTGAAACCGATACCCTTGGGGAATGTCCATATATACTTCTTCACATAGATCCCCATTTAAGAATGCATTATTAACATCCAACTGAACCAAATTCCAATTCTGACAAGCTGCCAAAGCAAGAAGTACTTTGACAGTGACTAATTTTGCCACAGGAGAGAATGTGTCTAAGAAATCGATCCCTTCCTGTTGGTTGAATCCTTTAGCAACAAGCCTAGCTTTATGTCTTTCAATGGAGCCATCAGCATGAAGTTTAAGCTTATATACCCATTTGCAACCAATTGAATGTTTGCCAACCGGAAGAGGCACAATCGACCAGGTGTTATTACATTCCAAGGCAGCTAATTCAGCCATCATTGCTTGCTGCCACTCTGGGTATTTATTAGCTTGATGATAGGATTTTGGTTCAAGTGCCGAGGACACATTAAGGACAAAGGCTTTGTAGGCAGGTGTTAATTGGTCATAAGAGATGAAGTTGGACAGTGGATATGGTGTATCATGCTTCGAGTTGAGACCAGGAGCTTTCAGAAGGTTGCAGTGATATTCTTGGAGATATGATGGTTGTCTCAGAAGACGAGTGGAACGACGAGGTAAAGGTAAGGATGGGGATGGTGCTGGAATATGATCCTGATGAGAAGTGGCAATTGAAGACTCATGCTGAGCTAGAGGGAGTACAATATCCGGAAATGGATCAACCGATGATAATGTAGGTGTATGATTATGAAATGGGAACATGGCTTCATGGAAGACCACATCCCTAGATAAAAAAATTTGTTTGTTAGCAAGATCATATAGTTTGTACCCTTTAACACCAGGTGGATACCCAAGAAATACACATGAACGTGCTCGAGGCTGGAATTTGGATCGAGCCGCAGGTAAGGTAGAGGCATATGCCAAGCAACCAAAAACTTTGAGCCTGGAGTAATCAACCACAGTATGATATAACAGCTCAAATGGTGTCTTGCCATGTAACAGACTCGACGGAGTGCGATTAATGAGATAACATGCAGTGAGAATGCACTCGTTCCAGAATGCGAGTGGAATGCGAGACTGGAAATATAAGGCTCGAGCAACATTGAGTAAATGTTGATGTTTCCGTTCAACCACAGAGTTTTGTTGAGGACGTTCAACACACGAATATTGGTGTAAAACTCCGCGTTGATTAAAGAAATCAGAGAAGGCTAATTCTTTGGCATTATCTGAACGAAAACACTTAATATTGCATTGAAATTGAGTATCAATCATAGCAAAGAAACGGGGAATTACATGAGCTACATCTGATTTTGACTTCAGCAGGAAAATCCATGTAAATCTAGTACAATCATCAACTAATGTGAGAAAGTATCGATGACCGGAATAGGACGGTTCATGGAAAGGTCCCCAAATATCACCATGGATCAAATCAAAAGGATGTGAAGAAACATGATTATTCGAAACAAAAGGTAACCTCTTTTGTTTTGCAAGTGGACATATTTGACATGTAGTGGAAGGGCATGGTTTGGATGCATCATACGGCAGTGTGTTATGTAAGTAATCCAGTACCTTGAACGATGGGTTCCAAATCTTTGGTGCCACAGCTGTACAGAGACTTTATTGACAAAAGAAGTAGTAGCTGAACCAAGTTGATGCAGGTCCAGGATATACAAATCCCCAATGCGATTACCCTTGCCAATCATCCTCTCGGAGTTGGCTTCCTGAATAACAAAATGATCATGATAAAACTGCACAGCCAGGTTGGACGTCGTGGTGAGTATGCTTACAGAGAGCAAGTTGAATTTAAATTGAGGCACATATAAAACATTACGAAGTGTAATGTTGGAAGTGAGCCGAACATCACCAATGGAATCAACCGAAATTGTGGTTTGGTTGGGCAATGTCACAGTCGCATTATGTATCTTAGACATGGACTGAAACACATCAGCATTGCAACAAATATGACTAGAAGCACCCGAATCAATGATCCAAAATTGAGCTGAAGATAGATTTGGTGGCATGGAAACCGAAAGACATATACCTGCCGTGTGAGTTGTGTTATTCACATCAGATGCAGTAGTGTTGGTGTTGTTGTTGGTGGGGGTAACCGATAGATGAGACTGAAACATTTGCATCAATTGCTGATATTGGTCAGGGCTAAGAGTTTGAAAGAACTGGCCCGTAGGTGTAGTCCCAACTTCCGAAGTAGTTCCCACAAGATTCACATTGGCCATAGAAGAGTGCGAAGAATGAGGGTGACTGTCAGTTCGCATTCGTGGCCGAGATTTAAAACCAGGGGGATAACCATGAATTTCATAACATGTGTCTACCGTATGACCATGAATCGCACATTTAGTGCAGTATGGACGATCACGCCTCTTGTATTTGAACTTGGACTGCTGATCCTGACCATAGGAAGGCAACTTAGAGGGCTGAGATTTCACAGCAAAGGCCATAGGCGAGTCAGTTGCAGGGGTTAGGCTTATTGTTCGTTGACGTTCTTCTTGAGATACCAAGGAAAAGATTTTGTTAATCGGTGGCAGAGGATCCATTAGCAGTAATTGACCTCTGATGTGAGCAAAGGAATCATTCAATCCAAGTAAAAACATCATGATGTGCTCTTGATGATGAAAAGAGGCTAGAGATTGAACCCCACCACAGCTGCATTTTCCGCATGTACATGCTGGCCGAAAATTTGACAATTCATCCCACAGAGTCTTTAGCTTTGTGAAATATACAGCAACCGAATTCTGATCTTGATTATGATTGAAGAGTGCACGTCGTAACTCAAAGATGCGAGGACCATTGCTCTGCTGGAATCTGTCACGTAAGTCGTTCCAAATTTCAGCCGCTATATCAGAAAATAGAATGCTAGCTGAAATATCTTTGGATACGGAATTGAGAATCCATGAGATCACAACATTGTTGCTACGAACCCAGGCAGCATGTAGAGGAAGATCCGTTTCAGCTGGTTGAGGAATGGATCCATCAATAAATCCTAGTTTGTTCTTTACCGAAAGCGCTATACGCATCGCCCGACTCCAAGAGGCATAGTTTTCTCCAGTGAGCGGCTGAGAAACGAGTGAAATACCTGGATTATCGGAATGATGCAAGAAAAATGGAGTGAGCGGATCATCCACGACAGATCTGGACTGGGAACTCGAATCAGATGGCGGCATGATCACCGATCAGTTTCCGATTGCAAGAGATTGAAGAATTGACGATGCGTTCTCACCAGATCTAGGAATTTGGACAACAGCGGCAAAGAATTTCATCTGATACCATATTACGAATAGAGCATAAACCAGAGAAAATGGAAGAGAATTCTTCTCTCTCTTGTATTCGACGAAAGTGATCAATCATACATATATATACATGAGTTGCAAACAGCTGTCAAAGGCTCCTAAACCAACTTAACTAACTCAGTGTGCATAAAGCTAACTAAGCTAACAAACAGAATGGAACAAGTACACGTGTTTAAAAAGGTACGAGTTAACCATCGCAATCGATGAGCTATATATAATTGAGAGTGATCCTAATTATGATAGGGGGAAAATAGTGGCCTACCTTTTAATGGTTAAAAAAAAAAAAAAAAAACTTTAGTAACAGCGCATGGTATAATGTATTTAATGTCAGTTGTTGCATCGAGTACAAATCTTGCAAACAGGAGTTGGGAGACTGGACTAAGCTAGTTTTTCCCCGGAAGAAGAAGTGTGTACTATATACTATCACAAGAAAATGTAGTCATGAGTAAATAAACTCATGTATATCTTGTGTAAGTGACATGACCTAGCTATCTACGTGAGTTGTAGTCTCTACAACGTCCCACATATTCGTCCTTACTAATTCGCATACGATATTTTTTTTATTACATGAGGTCAGGTTTTTTCGTTGTTATACCTAAGATTAAACGTATGTCTCTCAATTTATACGACTGCATCACAATGATCGAGTAAAGTGGAGTTAACCAATATAAACAGGTCTCATAGATCCTACTTAGTTTGTATCCCAATCTTGAGATATATTAAATATAGATATGGAAACTTTATATATTGATCTTATATATATAGCTTAAGATAAATAGATGATACATAGGGTTTTTTTATGTGATTTTTTAAAATTATTATCTTAATTAATTGGTTTTTTAATATCACTCAATATATAGTTTCCAAATACTTGCATGCACCGATACATCTTTTCTCCTATCCATGGTTTTATGATAAGTAGTCCCTTCTAGTATGTGAAAAAGGAATTGTTGGCCTAACCATTTTACAATCAAAATAGTCAAAACTCATTTATTGCTATTGCTATTGCTATTGCTATTGCTATTATCATGTTACAGACTCGAACTATTCATGGGCTCCTGTGGTTTCGATAAGTCCAATTCTTTTATATCATAGTACGCTTACGGATCAAATGACAATAAATGAGTAGGTCCATTAATATATAAATAAGGGTTTTTTTAGTTGATACGAAATTGTTACGATTGTCTCTCAAATTTCAGATCTCGTTTTAAACATAAAATCTTAATGTTAAGTGGACCACGAACCATAGCCATAAACATAAGGTGATAATATATACATCATTAGTGAATCATTGATATGATATAGACAAAACCTTGTCTTAAACGGTTTCACGGGTTTTATTTTATGAGACAAATATCTTACTTGGGTCATCAATTTAAAGATATTATTTTTTATGCTAAGAGTATTATTTTTTATTGTGAATATCAGTAAGGTTGACCCGTCTCACAGATAAAGATTCGTGAGACCGTATCACAAGAGACCGGCTCTATGATATACATGACTAGTGTGAATACATAAAGACAAGTTGAATTCACGCATGAATAAAGAAGTTTACATAATTTTCTCTAAAATGTGAGTGAGTCAGATGTTAAAAATATCAATTGAAGTAAAAAATACGAACAATCTAACTTTTAATCATTCAAACTACAATGTATACAAATTTTGATTGTTGGTTCTAATATTCTAATAATATATAACGCCAAAACAACAAAGAAATGACACTGAAATTGTTGATATAAACTCATGTCGTTATTTATATTAATAATAAACAGTAAGAATTTACACAAACATAAAAATAAATTAAAAATTTGTTGGGAGAAACTAAAATGGAGACGTTGTGGAAGACTGAAAAATCTAATAATATTTCTTAGAATGTGTTGTAAATATGAAAACTGAAATCTATGTTCTCCTCTTTTGTTCGGTGAGAGTTTTTCCTCCACTCCCCACTTTGCATTTACGATCTCCAACCACGACTTCTTTCCAATATGTTTTCTCACTTCTGACCATTCAAACTAATTCGAAATAATTATTGGGTTCTTCTTATAGAGTAATCAACATATGAAGTTATTTCCCACTAAATAGGGTAACAATTCTAATGGAATTCTGGAATCGAACTGAATCAACATATTTTGGTTCTGGTTATGGTTCGAACCGCTTTTAACCAAAATAAGTATTGCATCTTAAAAGATCATTTATTATTCAATAATTATACTATAAGATATTATATGTATATTATTTTATTTTTCTATGAAAAATAAACTTATAAAAATCAAATAATTTGAGTAACATGAATTTAAATTTCTATGATTCTTCCAAACCTTAGAACTACTGTATGATTCCGATTCTAGTTCCACACGATTCTGAATTTGTGTAATTTGTTTATATAGTTTGTTTAGAAGGAAATGCACTTACGGAGAAAGTCCAACAGAGATGGGCTTAAGATAATAAATTGCTCTTCTTGCTTGCATACGCTTCTTAAATTTACCTGGGAAAGAAAAGAAGCCCAATTTGGAAAGACTAGCCACATATGCATCAGTCTATAACCTCACATTGCCACTAATTGTGTTCCTTCAAACGTGTCTTCAAAATGTAAACAAGTTTTTTTCCCCATTTATTTTAAAGTTGGGTGATGAATTAGTTACAATTGACTCTCGCCGTGTCGACAACCGGCTCAACGTCAAGATCGTGGATTTGATTCTGGAAATGTAAGTCCAAAGAATACATACATTATTTCGATATATTACATATACCAGCACTTTGTTTTTTTTAAGGGAAAAACAAGCTCTACTTCATTTTTCACGATTTTATGGAATTTTTTTGATTTTCTAAATAATTAGAAAATTCATATATTGGGGCCCACAATCCGATGTAAACGAGATCTTGGGTGGCCCATCACTGTAACAGCAGAGCACGCTCTTCAGGGGCCAATCACAATCCCCAAGGCGACATTGACTAAACTACCCTTCACCTTTCGCCATGTGGGCCCATTCTCAGAAGTACCGAATAAACCCTACACACACACACGAGTCCGGCAGCAGTCAATGGCTTCGTCACATGTGGTCCTCCGCCAAATCTCCCCCTCCTACTCCCCTCCGTCCCTGCCAACCACCGCCGTGAACCTCCTCCCTCCTCCGTCCACCGCTTCCGCCATGGATTCCAAGTCAAAGATTGGTGTGGTCTCTAAAAGGGTTTCTACAGGATCTTCTTCAAGCAAAGATCGGCACACCAAGGTTAACGGCCGTGGTAGGCGTGTTAGAATGCCGGCTCTCTGCGCCGCCAGAGTCTTCCAGCTGACACGGGAGCTCGGTCACCGCTCCGACGGCGAGACGATCGAGTGGCTGCTACGTCAAGCTGAGCCTTCTATCATCGCCGCTNTATTATTTTAATAATTAAATATTTAATCATAAAAATTAAATATTTAATTATATAAATTTATAAATATATTTTAAAATAATTTTATAATTAAATATCTAACACACAAATTTATTGAATAATATTTAAACATTCAAGTACAAAGTTAAAATAAAAATACGAACTTAAATTCAGTTAATTTAAATACAAATATAATAAAAGATAAACAAACTAAATCATCAATAATTTGAAAAATCGAATCTGGAACAATATCTAGATCTCCAAAATCACCAAAATATATTCCAAATATAATATTATCACAATTATTAAAAATATAATGAAACATTTGTATTAATTTGTATTATAAATATTAGAGTTAATATATATAAAAATCAAATAAATAAAATTAACTATTAATAAAAATAAAATTATAATTATAATACTAATATTAACATTAATTATAATTATATTGTTAAATTTATAAATAAATAGTAAAAAAAATATTTTAGAAATATACTTTTTAGTGTAAGATTTGAAGTAAATATATTCGAGATGAATATTATATTTGATGCAAAAACTGCATTAAAATAGATTTATGAGTTGGAGATGGACTTACTCTACTTCATTTTTCATGATTTTATGGATTTTTTTTGATTTTCTAAATAATTAGAAAATTCATATGTTGGGACCCACAATCCGATGTAAACGAAGATCTTGGGTGGCCCATCACTGTAACAGCAGAGCACGCTCTCCAGGGGCCAATCACAATCCCCAAGGCGACATTGACTAAACTACCCTTCAGCCTTCGAAATGTGGGCCCATTCTCAGAAGTACCGAATAAACCCTATGCACACACACGAGTCCGGCAGCAGTCAATGGCTTCGTCACATGTGGTCCTCCGCCAAATCTCCCCCTCCGACTCCCCTCCGTCCCTGCCAACCACCGCCGTGCACCTCCTCCCTCCTACTTCCACCGCTTCCGCCATGGATTCCAAGTCAAAGATTGGTGTGGTCTCTAAAAGGGTTTCTACAGGATCTTCTTCAAGCAAAGATCGGCACACCAAGGTTAACGGCCGTGGTAGGCGTGTCAGAATGCCGGCTCTCTGCGCCGCCAGAGTCTTCCAGCTGACACGGGAGCTCGGTCACCGCTCCGACGGCGAGACGATCGAGTGGCTGCTACGTCAAGCTGAGCCTTCTATCATCGCCGCTACAGGTACGGGGACCGTCCCGGCGGAGGTTGTTTCCACCACTTCCGGTACACTACCTCCTTCACGATCCACAGCCTTTTCTTATGCGCCGCTGGCCACGGTGGCTCATCCCGTGGCCGTCGCAGCGGGAAATGGCATCTTCTCCGTGCCTCCGCCGCAGCCGAGCTGCAGGCTGGACCTCTGCCAGCCAGCTCCAACGATGACTTTGGAGTTCTCCCCTAATGGATATCGACATATGCCCTTCACGGCGTTGCTGCTGCAGCCGGCGTCGGCGGACGAGGAGGTGGAGGGTCAAGAAACTAGTGGCAGCAACCATTAAGTAATCATTAATAATGACTATGGAGATTTAGGGGTTTTGGTGGGTCCTTAAGTGAATTGGGTGAGAATTGGAGATATTTATACACCATAATAGAATGATGAATGAGCTTGACAGAACTGTACACCATTTGCAATGAACTTATAAAAAGGCTCCTAGTTTCATTAAAAAAAGTCTTCTTTCTTCTTTTACTACCATTTAGTTTATAGTCACTTGTTTGTTTAGTCCTTTTAAGGAAAATTTTATATTTGGTACACGGTACTAATAGGTTAACTGGTTAAGCATGATCAACGCCCTTGAAATTCTTTTGCTACGTAAGTCTACAATTTGAAGATGACTCGAATTAGAAAAAGATAGGCCCCCACCCCCTGAATGTGGAAGTTGTAGGAGTTACCCGGATTGGGTCAAAGAAATAGTGCGGGTACGAGGCTGTTGCATCTGCGCCTTTCTTTTATCCATGTTGAGTGGACCACAAACCTTGAACACAATAATATACACTAGGTTGTACGTAATTAGGATTTAGGACCAACGGTGACGCAAGCAAGCCTTTGAAATCCTACTGGTTTAGTGTGCGTGCGCGGTCTTTTTCCTCCTTTGTCACGTCACATATATAGAGCTGAATAATGGCTCCACGGTTTTATTCACGAGTCAACATATTGATAGTTGAAACTTATTCAACACGGTTATTCTCGTAATATTTGGTTGGTTGTTGGTTAAGAGGAAGGAAGTGATTTGAAAATGTAGTATAATAAGTCAGGTAGTCTTCAAATATGGAACTGTACAGCTCTGAGGCGACGGAACTGATGAATTAAGGATATAGAATACACAAGAAAATACTGAAACTTGCACAGAAGAGAATTCATTTCCGAAGTCAAGAGGGTGAATACATACTCGGGCCCAGAAAGGCTGATGACAAAAAGGAATTGTTTACCTACCGAGGAAGAAGCTCTTTTTTCCTATAATATCAGTATTACCTGCATCTCTTTACAGCTGACAGAATTTCCTGCAGAATTTCAAATAAGATTCATGGTCTTTATGGATACTAAAGTTGCAGTCTGTGACAATTGATGTCTCCACACACTGACTGAACTTCGCTCATTCTCGGTTGTGTTCTTGGAGGACAATACTACTTCAACATTTCTTGGAGGCTTGGGAGGTTGTAACGGTTTATACATGAAATAGTCCTAATGTAGAAGAGCATTCAGCAATCTCAAATCCTGGAAGATGATCTCTATAAGCATCATGAGTCTTGATGCATGATACACTAGTTGCCAAAAGCTTCGGGAATTCAACCTTTATCCACATTCCCACCTTGACAAAACAGAACACTGAAAGTTGAATGAACTAGATATGTTGAACATGACACCAGTACAAAAAGTTCGGGCAAGAAAAATGATGCTTCCTCAGTGGCTAGCTACCGTATGTTCTATATACTTCAAATCACCTATTTAATTCATCAAAAAGTTTCTGTTTATTTATTCTAGTGTATTAACATATTCAGTTTGAAATTTTAAAATCAACCATTTAATTATCTACTTAATGATATGATCGTCAATTTAGGTTTGGTTTGTTAGGTCGACCGGATGCACCGAAAAAATTATGAGTTGAGTTACTATTTTATCAAGATATCTAAAGACTATCCCGTTGGGGGAGACTCACTAAAGAGTAGGTCTCTTGTGAGACGGTGTCACGATTTTTTATATTTGAGGCGAGTCAATCCTACCGATATTCACAATAAAAAATAATACTCTTAGCATAAAAAGTAATACTTTTTCATGGATGACCCAAATAAGAGATCCGTCTCATAAAATACGATCAGTGAGACCGTCTCACACAAGTTTTTGTCTTCACCTAAAATCAAGTTTAGATTTATCTATTATACTGTTATTAGTAAATAACTTGCCCTGCGGCTCCAACCCTCCCTTTTTGTTTTAACAAATATTTATTTTATTAACATTTACGGCTTAATCTCAATTGATTTTCTTCATCCATCCCCAAATTTGATTCATTAAAATGATTTCTTTAACAAATAATTGAGTTACTTTCTTTACTTGATTTATATATTGGTTTATTGAGTTTTTAATTTTTTTAAATATTTTTATCATTGCGTATTTTATACATATATGTAAACAGTGTAGATATTAAGACAAGTTTATATTGTGAGAGTTTAGATATTTTGGAAGTTATTGACGAGGAAAAAGAAAGAGATGGAAAGAAAGAAAGATGTAAATTTATTTGATATATATGTTTATGAATTTTGAATAATGGTTTAGATTTGTTAAACTTCATTTAGTTTTAAATTTTAATTTTTTATATTAACAATATTAATTGTTGAACAATTTGATTAAATGAACTGTCAATAAAATTCTTATGATACCGTCTCACATGTCAATTTTGTGAGACGAATTTTCCGATCCGACTCTATCTGATCCATTAAAAAATATTATTTTTTTTGTCAAAAATATTATTTTTCACTTCAGCTATGAATTAGGTCGACCCGTCTCACAGAATATCTACTCATGAACTATATGATAGTAAAATATGGATATGGACCATATGATTTTTGTTCTCACGGTTTTTTTTTTTTTTTTTTAAGAAAGAAGAGTTTGCATGTTTAGTCCGCAACTCGAGATGAGTTAAGTTGAAGTTTAGGTTTTTCCAACCAATCAAATTAGCAAACAGCTCTCCCCACCCCTTTATGGCCGTCCAAAATAATCCTAACACATAAAAGGTAAATTCATACATTATAATGTATGTAAAACTTTGATTTTGTGATTACACCATGATATATTATTTTATACTCCTCTGATATTATAAAATAGTAAATTAAACAAATATATGTGTACATAAGTAAATGTTGAAGATCGGGAAACACGACTCTTTCTGAATGCTCCCTCGCTCCATCAGTGCTGCCTACCTTCCTAGTTTGAGTTACTTTTAATTTTTTAGGATGCCTCAGCTGCAACATGCATCACTGTACTTCCACTTGACACCTATCATAATAATAAATGATTTGTCTTGTTGTGATTTTCTCTTGAATTCTCAAAACTTTTGCAGCTCGATTCATCGCTTCCAATTGAAATTCAAAACTTTAATAAAATTACAAAATAAACTCTTACTTTACATATTATAAAATTATGGATTATTTTTTTTAAATTTTTCCATAGGAGATATATAGTACTCGAGATGATAAGAAAGATCGAAACTTCAAGTACTGCGTCAGTGTTAGCAAAAAAGTGCAAAGGTTTCCTTTATTAAGACACTCCATTTGAGTTATTCAAGTATGTCGGAGGACTCTAGACATTGTACGTCCATTATTGTTTGTGGGTGACACAGATTATTTCACGTTGCTTTCGTTACAGACGAAAGTGATCAATAAAATTCGATACCCATAAATTAAAGTTTTCCAAATTTTGACATCTGCAGTATTATTTTTATGCTTCCTATGTGGTCTTAATGCCATGCATTTCACGATTTATACCCCGTATCTTGTTTTGTCCTAATAAAATTTATTAAATGTAATGTGTTACATAAATATATGATTTTTGAGTACCCAAACATGCATGACAAATTTTGATATTAATGAAACGTTTTTCCGGATAAAAGTTGGTCCAAAATATTAAAAATATGGTATTAATTTATGATATTCCAGATTTTTAATATTTTGTAATGAATTGCATTCAAAAAAATTAAGAATTTCATTCAAAAAAATTATTTGTGAATCCAAAGAGTATATAAACATTTTTTTGTGAATAAAAAATTATTAAACACACATTTAACTATATCGTTGCTGATAGCAAATTTCCTTGAATAATATTTAAAAAATGTAAATTAAAATGTAGGAAATGTGTGTCAGAGTGGAGGGTTTGCTTGCCAATGTTATTGGGGGATGAATCAATTAGCTGGCTTATTAATTATTATTCTGCACACACATATGTTGTATCACATCAACACAAAGATTTAATGTTATAAACATAATTTCTCCAGAAAAAAAGAGAACTGGAAACAATTGAAAATATATATTCATAATGTAAATGCATGCTTGAGCTAAATATACAACTCCGAGTTATTTTAAATTACTATGTATGTATATACACATAATTTTTTTATTTGAATTATATTATGCAAAAACAATTATTTTCACTATATATACACATAATATAAACAAATTTATTTTGGTATATTCCAGTAGATTCTATATTAAATAGTCTACAATTAATATATAGTGGTTTTCAAAATGCAATTTTTATATATGTATGTATCACTTGTAATTTGTTTATTAGGGCTAATAAGTAGTAATGTGTAAGAGGAAATTAAGAAAATATGGAACAAAGATTTTGCCACGAATTAATGTAGCATCTAAGGGTGTATATGAATCGAGTCGGTTCACGAGTTTTTTAAGTCAGCTCGAAAAATATTTGATACGTATAATAGCTTATCGAATTCGAGCCGAACTCGAATATGTTCGAACTTTTTTCGAGTAAAAATCAAACACAAATTATTTTGTTCGATATTTTATGAACTTTAATATTTTATCAATATAATAATTATATATTTAATAAATAATTTTCGGGTTTCTCGAACAATAGTCCTAATAGTTTTTGAAAATATTCGAATCTTTCGAGCCGAACTCGAACTTTATTTCGAAATGAGTTCGAGCAAAAAAAAAAATGTAACTTTTTGATCTTTGAATCGAGCTCAAATAAAACCGATTCGAACCGAATTCAAGATTTAAATTTTTCGTCATATTCGACTTGATTTGATTCCCTGCAGATTACCAACAATCAAGCCAAGAAATATCGTAATGCATGGTTCCTTAGCTTGAAATACTGTTTGAAGCTCTTGTAGCCCTTTTTTAATCGTTATATATTAATTTAAATTGTTTGTTGTCATTGTTCGAGATTCGGCCTAATTATTTTTCTTTATAAGTTTCTTTTAAAAATATATATCAATTCTTTTACGGGATCATTAATTAATTAAGTAGCTAAATATTTGATTAGAGATGGTGCTCAATGTATTTTAATTAGGGATTTCGTAAAAATTTATCTAAAAAATATGTATAGAATAATCCGAATTTTGGTTTAAAGTTAAAGGACGGGAAACTAGCAAAAACAAAAAAGAAAAATTGTAATTTTTGTCTTATATGTTTGCTTATTTTGGATTTTGGGTGGTGTTTTTTATCCATTCCACTAAAAAAAACCTCTTAATTTCCTTCTTTGAGGCTCAGATTTTTTTCTCCCTGCAAAAGGTGACCAAGTCAAAAAAAATGGATGGGCAGAAGATAAAATATTCCCAATTTGTCAAAATTCTTGAATGGGTCATTGATAAAGGTATCTGCCCATGCCCATATAAAGATTAATATATCTTTCGGTCATTACGAATGTACGGATGAGTATATGCTACATCGAGAGATTTATTTTCTGTTTTTGTTTTGTATAAGATGATCGACATATCATCTCACTGACCGATCATCTTATATAAATACGTTGGGAGCTCTACTTCTGATACAGTATAGGCTCATCGCAAATGCACGGTGGCAATTAAGATAATCAAATAAATAATCACCAAATTTCTATTATTGTGCTGTACACAGAGCCAAGAAGAAAGATCAATTCTCCGTCTAGAAAGTACTTTTTTAATATAGTATTCTAATCAATAAGACATGTGCATTGGATATAAAATAATTTAATTATTTTTTTTTATGACGTGAGAACTTACAACGTGCGCATTACTTTGCAATATCATGTAAATTACA
This sequence comes from Primulina huaijiensis, assembly GCF_012295235.1. NCBI lineage: Eukaryota > Viridiplantae > Streptophyta > Magnoliopsida > Lamiales > Gesneriaceae > Primulina > Primulina huaijiensis. The sequence goes on from NC_133321.1 coordinate 17,657,836, forward strand.
ATAGTAAGATAATCCGTACTAGGCAAATCTTATGCGACAAGCTTGTCCGATAAGATGTTCACATAGAAAATTGAATTTCTGATCATTAGTCAAACGTTCACCTACTTAAATAACTCGAATATCCATTTAAGACAATAATCTCGTTACTTATACAATAACAAACTATGTATCAACAGAAGTAGTCTTTGAACATACTAGACCCGAATTTTGGACCATTCAACAACCGTTTTCTGTTGTTTTGGTCAAATTTGAGTCCATTAACATACAAATACTAATATATTTCTAGTCTCCCGAAAATTTATGTTTGAAATATTATATATCCCGATTTTTACCTAAAAAATTCCGCAGGGGTTCCAGTCATAGACCAAGTGTGTGTGTGTGTGTGTGT
>NC_133321.1:17658469-17664991 GCF_012295235.1 Primulina huaijiensis
CCTTGTCTCTCTCTCATGAAACAATAACAATCTATATATTATTATATTATTATTAAAATTGAGAGATTTTAAGTAATTAACATTGTTTTGTTCAAATTACAAAATTAAATATTTTGATTTGATAAAAAATAACTCACAAATATATTTTAATAAATTTGTAACTCATCTATAACTTTCATCTTTCATAAACTTTACAAATTTTTTTTTAAAAAAAAACATGAAACAAAAAATTTATTTTAAATAAAAGCCTTTTATATGCATACAGACCTCACGTGTGAGGAAAAACTAGTTAAAATAATGACTTTTAAAGGCAAAATTTAGAAATTAAAAGATAATTAGAACTTGAGATAAGAGTGGAGAGAGAAATACTCCTATCTTTCATATACTATTGAAAAATAAATTATATATATGGTTTTAAGACTGCTGCACACTCTCTTTAATCTTTGAGAAGATCTCATGTGAAACGGTCTCACGAATCTTTATCTGTGAGACGGGTCAATCCTATCGATATTCACAATAAAAAGTAATATTCTTAGCATAAAAAATAATATTTTTTCATGGATGATTCAAATAAGAGATCCGTCTCACAAAATACGACTCGTGAGACTGTCTCACACAAATTTTTGCAATAATTCTTTATATATGAACTTTAAAAAACCATGTTGGCCAGCTAACTAACCTTTTAGCCAAAAAAAAAAGAAGATATTTATTTAGTGTGTGTGTATATATATTTGTGTGTGTGTATACTCAACATTACACACAATCAAGTAATGCATGTTCGTACAATTCTATATCAAGATACATAAACTAATAGGGGAGGAGAGAAAGGTACAGCAGAGCAATCTGCAGTGATCTACCACTGCACTTTCCTTCTAAAATCTGAATCAAGTTACAAATTAGTTTGCTTACTGACAGGTCTGCCATTTAATTTTTTTCCAACTCCTCTCAATCTATATATATACCAATATCTTCAATTCCATACAGCAAGCATACACATAAGAGAGGAGATGGATTGCAAGAAGGAGAGATTTGTGAAAACATGCAAGAAAAAGTGTCGAAACGTGGGTCGAAAAGTGGTGCCTTGTGTCGCCTGTGATACCTGCTGCCAATGTTCCCTGTGGTCAGCACGGGACGAAGAAATGGTCGTTCCCAGCGACGTCCCAAAGGGACACTTTGTTGTGTATGTAGGTGAATATAACAAGAGATATGTGATCAAGATCAAGTTACTAAGGCACCCGCTCTTCAAGGCTTTGCTAGATCAAGCTCAAGAAATATATGATTTCAATCCCGATGACCGGAGGCTGCGCATTCCCTGCAACGAGAACACGTTCCTTAGCGTTGTACAGTGCGCGAAATCTCCACCAGAAGGATGCCTACACACGTGACGATAACGACAACTTGATCTGATCAGAGGCCAGTTGCTATTGTCATGTATTTTCCTCCGATCGTTTTGTTAATGTGAAAAAATGCTAGTATATGCAGGAATACCTTGTTGTACAATATGCCTCTTTTCTGATGTATTCGTTTGCAGCGGGCAGATTCTTTCAACTTAGCTTGAGATTTTTCTAAATGAAACTATCCCAATTCCTAAGTACAGTAAGATAATGTTTTATATTTCAAATCAAGGACTCGAGGTAACTGTTCTCAGGTTCCATCGTCATAAAAAAAAATTGGAAAATATTAACCAAATCTAAGACTTCTATACATGATTCATCCCAATTCTTGGTCACCTATGCTGCCTCTACTTCCGGTGTAAAGAAAAACTCGACGCAGGGACAATGCGATTACAATGGTTTTTCCAAAAAAGTTTAATTGTTTTGTGTGTAATTTATTGTATTATGCTTATATAAAATATATGATGTGTTTAATTTTTAATAATTAATGCCAACAAAACTTGTTCGAGCAATATGTAAGTACGATTTGAAGCATCAAACTTAACATGATTTCATCTAAAGTTTGATATAATTGTATTTCAGTTTCAATGAGATTTCTTTTATTATAATTACATGAATTAATGCACTATTCTATGTTTTTTAGTGGGCACTAATATTTGATTTTATTATTTAATAAGGATAATTTATTTTTCTGCACTATTATATGTTTTTTTTAGTTGGCATTAATATATGATTTTATTATTTAAGTGGGATAATTTATTTTCCTGATCTTGAAATATGCATCTTCTCCTGCGTTAAACCCTAACTAAGCTTCCTTCCGACTAGTTTAGGTCAGAACCCTAATCTATATCTCAATTTTAGGCGGAGCCCCAATTTTATCAGCCAAAATTCAGCTCATTTTGGATTCGGCCAATTGAAGAAATGGCGTATCTAGCTGCATTGAGAGAATCTCATTTTAAACCAAACCATTTCAAGCTTTCATCCCCATTTTTGTTCGGAACCCATTCCTTCTTCTGCTCCTCCGCCACCTCTGAGGTTGAATCCCCGAAGATTGACCTAAATTCAGGCGCCGATGAGTCCTTCTCATCAGATCAAACTGCCGATTCTTCTTCAAGAAACAATACGGCGGTGGCGGCAATTCCATCGAGGCAATCAGAAGGTAAGCGGCAGAAATCCCCTGAAAAAATAGAAGATATAGTGTGTAGAATGATGGCTAGTCGGGCGTGGACAACTCGTTTACAGAACTCGATCCGAAACTTGGTTCCGAGTTTCGATTTCGAACTAGTTTACAATGTGTTGCACGGCGCCAAGAGTTCGGAGCACGCGCTCCAATTCTTTCGCTGGGTTGAGAGATCGGGCCTTTTTCAACATAATAAAGAGACCCATGTAAAAATAATCGAGATCTTAGGACGGGCGTCTAAGCTCAATCATGCCAGGTGCATTTTATTAGATATGCCGAAAAAGGGTTTGGAATGGGATGAGGATTTATGGGTTTTGATGGTCGATAGTTATGGAAAAGCGGGTATAGTTCAGGAGAGCGTGAAGTTGTTTCAGAAAATGGAGGAGTATGGAGTTGAACGGACGGTAAAGTCTTATGATACTTTGTTTAAGGTGATCATGCGTAGAGGTAGGTATATGATGGCCAAGAGATATTATAACAAGATGTTGAATGATGGCATCAATCCCACTAGGCATACATTTAATGTTTTGATTTGGGGATTTTTTCTTTCAGAAAAGGTTGAGACTGCCAATAGATTTTTTGAGGATATGAAGAGCAGGGGGATAATGCCAGATGTGGTCACATATAATACATTAATCAATGGGTACTGTCGAATTAAGAACATGGAGGAAGCTGAACGTTATTTTGTGGAGATGAAAGGGAGGAACATTGAGCCAACAATAGTATCTTACACGACTCTGATTAAGGGGTATGTCTCTGCTGAGCGAGTTGATGATGCATTGAGGTTGCTGGAGGAGATGAAGGGGTTTGGAATTATGCCAAATGCCATCACATACTCAACGTTGCTCCCCGGTTTGTGTGATTCAAATAAGATGTCTGAAGCGCGTAAAATTTTGAAAGAGATGATGGATAAGTATATTGAACCTAAGGATTCCTCAATTTTCATGAGACTTATTTCTGGTCACTGCAAGGCAGGTGATTTGGATGCTGCTTCAGATGTGCTTAAGACTATGATTAGATTGAGTGTTCCTACAGAAGCTGGGCATTATAGTGTTCTGATTGAAAATTGCTGCAATGCTGGTCAATATGATCAAGCGGTGAAGTTTTTGGATAAGCTCATTGAAAAAGATATCATCTCGAGACCTCAAAGTACTTTGCATATGGAGCCTAGTGCGTATAACCCTCTGATAGAGTATCTTTGCAGCAATGGTCAGACCGCAAAAGCTGAAACACTTTTGCGGCAGTTGATGAAGTTGGGTGTGCAAGATCCCATTGCCTTGAACAATCTGATTCGTGGGCATGCAAAAGAGGGAACTCCTGAGCCTGCCTTTGAACTTCTGAAGATCATGGTTAGGAGAAACATCCTTGCTGAAAAAAGTGCACATGAATCTCTTATCCAATGCTACTTGAAAAAGAATGAGACTGCCGATGCAAAAGCGGCTTTGGATAGTATGATTGAGAATGGGCATCTTCCAGATTCTTCATTGTTTAGAACTGTAATCGATAGCTTATTCAAGGATGGACGAGTTCAGACGGCAAGCCGAGTGATGAAAACTATGTTGGAGAAGGGGGTGAAGGATCATGAAGATTTGATTGCTGAGATCTTGGAAGGTCTGCTCTTAAGAGGTCATGTTGAGGAGGCCCTTGGAAGAATTGAACTGATTATGCACAGTGGCATCTCACTGGATTATGATAGCCTCTTGTCCATTCTATGTGAGAAAGGAAAGACAATTGCTGCCATGAAACTATTAGATTTTTGCTTGGAGAGAGACTTCATGATTGATTTTTCGAGCTACGAGAAGGTGTTGGACGCCCTATTAGCTGCGGGGAAAACTCTCAATGCATACTCAATCTTGTGTAAGTTTATGGAGAAAGGAGGAGTAAAGGATTGGAGTTGCTGCAAAGATTTGATCAATAGTCTCAATCAAGAGGGGAACACAAAACAAGCAGATATCCTCTCTCGGATGATCAAGGGAAAGACCGAGCAGGCTGATGGCAAGAAAGGTAAGAAAAAATCAGCAGTGGCTCACTAATCGAAACAGTTTATGATTTTGCTGCTATATCATTGGTGATAACTTGTTCTTGAAATTTATTGGAGATTGTCTCTGGCCATTAAATTACACACATTTCTTAGCACTGTGAAAGAAGCAGTTGATTGAATAGCAAAAGTTGATGGCCTATTACTCGGTTCAAGTGTTGGCTGTGTGTTGTTTTGCTTGTTTCAAATAAGACAACTCTCGACTGAGCTTTTTTCAATTGATTATCAGGTTCTATATATTCTTTTTGACTGCTTATCTAACCATGAATTTAGTAAATTCTTTAATATATCTTTATTTTTTTATATAAAAAATGCCCATACTATACTATTTCTTCTCGGTTTCGTTTTGTGCCAGCTAATGTTACCTTCCGTTTTATCTGTTGTGCTGCCGTCTAATTTCTGACTTTAAGTTTTGTAAGGGTTCAAAATAAAATTATAAAAAAAATTATATTTAAATCATATTTTTGTGTTTGTATAATTTATAAAAATATGTTTATAAAATTTTCTAAAGTGTGTAGACGGTTGGAGGCATTGTGTAGGACCGTCGGAGGAGTAATTGAGTCTAATAGTTTCCGATTAATCTCTATTTTTTAATTAATATTTAGTTTGAATGTGGTTGTTTATTGAGCAATTAGTGGGTGAACTGGCCGCTGGCGGCATATGCGTCACTACGACACTACGAATGAGGGAATTATACAATGAAGATATGGTCGGATCAATTTTTTTTAATAAAGAAGGCAGTTGTTTATTAAAATTCATTTTTTTTCACTTTTAATTATAGTAATATATGTTGTATTTAGAAAAAATTAATAATGTTGACACAAAATTTATGATCGGTTTTTTTCCTTAAAGATAATACAAAGTATATTCATATACAGCAATAATCAAACTCGAATCAAATGATTCCATGACGATTCATCCAAATCCTCTGGTGGTAGTGGAACGAAATGGAAAGATGTGAAATTTTCGTCTGTGACAATCGTAACGCAAGCTCGGTTTCCTTCAAATCTTGTGTTCCACTTTTACTTAATATACAAGAAATTTTATTTGTTTTAAATGAATTTATATGTACAAAATATAAAATTAAATGCCAGCTGAATCACAAGATCTAGTCTAAGAATGACTTGGCACATCAGTTCCATGTTCAATTCTCACTTATGGTGCCAAAGGTTATGTTAACTTATTGCAAACATGCGACCAGAAAATTAGAGAAGCTCATCCGCCACGGCCACTGGAGTTACCAGTACGATCCATCTATTGTTGTCCGGTAACTAATGGTGGCTGTGGCTTCGTGTCGCTATGCTTGGATGTCTCGTTATTGCATTGATGAGATTTCCTCCTGCAGAATATATTCCAACTCCTCTTAGTCTTCACCAGTTTCTGAAACCTCTCCTTCATGCTCCACAGTCCTTTTCTAGCTCAGAAACACGTTCCCTCACTTCGTCTAAGCTCGATCCTCTACCATGTGAAACGCCCCTCTGGCCACCACTATGGTGGTTCGAAAGATCAAGAGCTGAATCTGGGTTGCGGGTGTTAGAGTAGATGCCCTGCAAGCCAACTGTTGGCTAGGGATTTTATTGAATCAGTTGTAAAGAACAATCTTTATTTTAATATAATTCATTAGTTCATGGTTTGTTATTTCTTTATCTGTATACCCATGTCATCAAACATAGATAAAGACCTTGATTATACTTTAATGCAAATGAATCGTAATTCGATGTTGAAACTCATTTGTAAACACTGTATGATCTAAATTCGTTCCTAGTCGATTCAGCCGCCTAAAACATGGATAAAGGTCGCTTGAGCTCGAGACTAGCATCTGTGATGTTGTGTACTGCGTTTCTTGGTATGGGCATAGAGATGTCCAAACATGCAGATGGGTAGTCATATGATGATTATACCGAACAACC